>NW_005054580.1:368721-395744 GCF_000277835.1 Geospiza fortis
AACTCTCTGCTACCAGGATGCCACACTTGGTGGGTGGAAAGCAAATTTTTTTCCCTTCACACTTTTCTGGTGATAAAGGCCAAAATGAAATTTTTGAAAATTCCCCTTCTGTTTCTCCAGCACCATCATTCCTGAACTTCATGGTCCAATTATCCCGCCAGAATCCTTCCTCTTCCAAGTTTGGCAGCAAACTCCATGAGCAGCATCCCTCTCACTGCAGCTACTGCCACACAGCTCCAAGGCCCAGGGAAGTTTGATCAGCCAAAATAATTTGACAGCAGGAGGAGATACCTCATTTGTTGGATGAAGATGTGCTGTGCTGAACATCACAAAGCTTAGATGATCTTCTCCATCAAAAAGCACAGTGTGGGGGAGAACAGTTTCTCATCCATGAATAAGAGGATAACTCATTGCTGTAACCTGTTTTGTGTTTTTCAAACAGTGCTTACTGCTGAAAAAATGAGTGCTGTTTCTCAAAAATTAATGTTTCCTCTCTTCTAAAAATCAGGGAAAATGTACAGAAGGAAAAAACCACCTTACTTTACTCAGGGGGAGAAAAAAGAGCCCAGTGCCTTAAAGCAGATCTGAATTCTTGTTGATTATAAATGTCACAATACCTTGGCTGTTACACAACTGCCAGGAAAATGAAATGGCAATGCTGTGGGATTACTCACATGGAACAACCAATCCCCTGCTCTCTGAGGGAAAAATATTAAACTTAGTTGTAAGCTAAATAAAAATGTGTTCTGAGGCAATAGTGCACTGATCTAACAGCAGGAGTGGAGAGAACTGTTGGAGGTATTTGTGTGGATTTCACTCTGGTTCACATTTGCGTCTACATCAGTTGGGCTTCCAAATGTGCCCATGAAACCTGAGACCTCTGTCACTCACACGGACCATCAGGACAGCTTCTGAGAGAAGGAATGCCAGGTACTAAATGCCTTTGGCAAAGGAGCCTCCTGAGCAGGACAGTCACAGCAAAGTGGCACGGGGAGGTGAATTTGCAGCCTTGCATCATGTTCCCAGTGCCTGGGAAAAGCCTTTGCTTTGTCTCTGACATGGATTGCTAAATCACTGCATCCCCACACAGAATAAAACTGGTGCTCCCTGTCTGCTCCAAGCCAGGGGGTTTAAGGTTCACCTGAGCTAAATTACTCCAGGCAGCTCTGGCTCCAACAGCCCAGCCCCTCTCCAGCTGTGTGGCAGTTTGGATAATTGACTTCCAAAGCAGAATGGAACAGCACAGTAACATCAGCCAAATCTCTCAGTAGCCAAAATATCAGCCACTAAACTGCTGTCAACATACAGCAATAACCACCCCAGCTGTGCACAGGCACCAAGCTATTGGGCTGGCCAAGACTTTTTCAGTTTGAATTTTGCCATGACGACAACCCCTGTATGGAGCAGCAAATGACAGACAGGCCCTTCTGACCCCACTCATTTTTTGGTCTCAATGAGGCAAGGTAAAAAGTTGGGCTATCACACACAACCCATCCTTCTCCCAAAAGAGCTGCAAGGGCCTGCACCAGCAGGAGCCAAGGCTGGGGCTGCAGGGTGGAGCATGAGCCAAACATGGGACAAGCTAGAGAACTACCCAGGGGTTGTCTTCAATTTCTGCACATGGCTGCAAATGTTCAGTGATGCCACAGAAAAAAAGTGGTGGAGGATAGCACAAAACTACAGCGGGAACAAAATCGGGGTTTTTTGCTTTCATCCTTAAGCGTCTGACAGAAGGCTCCTTCAGAAGAACAGAGCTGTATCCACCCTGTTCAGCACCAACAACAAATTCCAGCTTGAACTTCTGCTGAAGGTTATTTTGCCAGAAAAAGCAATGGGCTTGCCTTGTTTGGTTTGCTTTTGTTTGGTTTGGGGTTTAGGTCAATATGGTCTGCAAATAGTACAGCAAAGAAATTAAATAGTTCTAAAGGAAAAGGAAAGCTCTTTAAAAAGCCAACAGCATTCAATGCTCTGACTTTACCTCAAGCTTCCTTGAGATGTCTGTGAAATAACAGGGCACGAGGGCTGGGGCTGACAGATAGATCCACCTTGAAGTATTATTAAACTCCAAAGAGCTGCCTCAACAAAGACATTTTCTAAAGGAGTACAAGCATTCCACTGATGTGGGGTATCAGATCATATAGAGAGCGTTACACACTTCAAAGGAAAGCCCTTCGTGTTTCCTCTTATCATTATAATAATAATTATTGCTTTTCTTATAAGACATTTGGAAGCTACAGATATCTGTGAAATTTCAAACCTCCCTGCTAATACAGAAGTGCTCTACACCAGAGAGGTAAAAGCAGTTCTAAGAGAGAGGTCCTGGAGAAAACACCTGTTTTATGAGAGCTCTTCAAAGATTTATCATCTCTGCTGGTTTTTTCCCTGGGTTAAAACCTCACTGTTACATCTCTAGTACAGATGCATAACACATTTCTGTTTTAAAGGTGGAAATGAAAACTGATGGAAATTGATTTTAAACTGTTCTCAAACTGTCTTAACTGAACTCACCAAGGCTTTTAAGCAAGAGCAATGAAAAAAATGAACCCAAACAAAAGCAACAAAAAGGCTGATTCACCAGGAAAGGTATTTCCTAATCAAGCACCACTGAAGTGTGTCCAGGACACTCACATTAATTTTTCCTCCATCAGACTCCACTCTTTTTCAAAATGCATAACCAAGTCTAATATTGAAGCACTTTCATGATCACTGTGAAGAAGCTGGTAAAGTCTAATTTGCCAAAATAAAACTGAAAAAGAAATCTAGCAAAACATTGAAAGCAGCAGTCACAAACAATTATAACTGCTGGAACGTGTAATAATGAGGGAAAGTAACAGGCTCACAACATGACAGAACTTAGAAAAAGCAATTAAATCCTAAATATTAAACTCCCTTTACCTCTAAATATCTTGGGATGCTTTGCAATTTCTCAACAATATCAACAATAACTACACACAAGATAAAGGCTCATTATCTGAGTTCTACAGTCAGGCACCTGTATTTGGTACCTGCATTGTGACATGTTCCTGTTTCCATAGGCAAAAACCTGAAAGAAACAAGGCTGTACGATATTTTCACCTAAATGAACCTCTACACCTGGGAAAAATATTACTTCAAGTGCTTAAAACCCCCTTGGATGTCCTACTGCCTAAAGCACTGAAAAGTTTAGAAACTTTTAGAAAAAATTGTTCATATAACCATAAAAGTTTCCCCAAAACCTCTTGGCTTCTTGCTTTCCTCAAAGCGGGTCACATTCACCCTTGTCTGTCTCTTTATTTTAAAAAAGTCCAAACAAAAGCCACTAAAGGAGCACCTTCCAGCTGGGACTTTTCCAGTGACAACATCAAATATGCAGAGCAGAAATGCTCACTTTGTTACATTGAGCCTGGTGCAAAATCAGCTTAAAATAGCAGAAGGTGCTGGACATCCTGGGCAGGTGAGTGTTTAGAAAACTTACCCAAAACTTCCAAAAACACATCACTCCAGGATAAAAGGGTGCTTCTGCACAAACACCAATGGGTTTGGATTCTCTGAACAAAATTTCTGTATGGTAAAATGTCATTGGCAAGGGACATAACTCCAGTCCATGTGATTCTGGCTTTAGAACCTTTTCATGGAGTTCAACCCCTTGCAAAATAATGAATTCTGAATACCTAGTAATAATGCTACTTTTATGCACTTCAGTCACACACTCTGCAAGGAACAAGGTGAAATTATTGTGATTCAGGGCCAAGAATGGAGCTGTCACCTGCCCACTGCCTTGTGTCACTGCAAGTGGCCTCACAGGTCACTCCTGCTCCAGCCACCCAAAACAGAGCTGTGCATGTGACTGAAGAATATGATTAGAGACACAAAATTAACATAACTCAGCTAAGTCAGCCCTGATAGCACAAGTGCTGTCGCTCCCCCCTCATTTATTGACGGGATTTGCAAAAGAAGGAACAAAAAATATTTTTACAGGAAATTCTGAAAAACAGAAGACTGATATTGCAAAACTTCCCGAAGGAGAGGAAATCAAAATAGTTTTTGAAATCTATGGCAATCAAGGCTTGGTTTCTAAGAGTCACCAGTGGCTTCTGGACACTCCTGGCTTTCCAAAAGGATGAAAAAAGGCAGGGTGAGAGCAGAGGAGGCTCAGGCACTGGGAGGTGCTGTTGGGAGCCAGGGAGCCCTGTCCTGACACCTCCAGCCCAGGCTGGGAGCACAGCAGGGCCGTGGAGGCACTGCCAAGCCAGCCTGGGCCAGCAGGAAACCAGCAGCTCCCAAAGGTCTCCTTTATTACCCTTTCAAAAGGATACATTTCCACAAACACTTGGGACGACAATGAATTTCGATTTTTCAGCCAAAAATGTTTTGTCACAAGTCTCCACCATTCCTGCCACCAAACGAAAAACCATTAAAAGAATGAATTTGTTGTGCAGTTCTGGCCAGCTGGATTCTTCCTCTGCAGCCATTGCAGAATTCTTACGTGACCTGGAGCCAACACAATTTTTCACTGATGCTCACAGATCAGGTGCTGTGCTTTCCGTGTACCCAGCCTGAAGCTGCCAGATGAACCTCCCAGCGAGGTGGGTGCTGCACCCAGAGCAGAGAAAGTTCTGTCCATGCATAAAAACTTCTCAAAGGGCTGACAGCATTGCAACTTAATGCTCTTGACAAGGGGACACTGTTGTGCATAGAAACATTAGATTCTCTTTCTTGGCTATGTGGTGGTTAAAAGATGAAAAGTGCTGTCACTGACCTGGTGACAGCCCAGCACACCAGCCCTGGTTCCCTGGCTTTGATGTTGCACAACACCCACACAACAGAGCCACATCAAAATACAATTAATCTAAGATGAAAATTACAAACTCAGATACCCTCCCCAGACCCTACTAGAGAAAGTGTTACTGCAAATTCCAATAATGCTCCTGAAGTCATTTCAGAAACAAATTAATTCCTTTCACTAGCACCACTGATTAGGTTTTTGCAGGAGGAATCAATGCAGGTATGGCTGCACCTGCATGGAAATAGCTCAGCTACTCACTCATTCCCCAAAGACTGACTATTTGCCAAGCTCCGGGTTTTCATACTGTGCATTTTACACAAATCAAGCTTCACAGAAGCTCCTCCAAACTGAGACTGAACGTGGTTGTTGACGGTGGTCACAAGGGTTTCAGGGTGAAGGAAGAGACGTAGATCTGACTCTATATTTCAGAAGGCTTGATTTATTATGTTATGATATATACATCTATTTAAACTATACTAAAAAGAAAAAGAAAGGAGAGTTTCCAGAAGCTGCTAGCTAAGCTAAGAAAAGAATGAAAACACACAAGCTGGCCTTGACAGACTCCGCAAGCCAGCTCTGCTGTAACTAGTCACTGAACCAAAACTTCTACAAAAAACTAATCACAAACCCACCTGTTGCATTCCACAGCAACACACAATCTATTGTTTACATCTTGTTTCTAGAGCTTCAGCTTCCCAGAAAAAAAAATCCTAAAAAAAAGATTTTAGTAAAAAAGATGTCTACGACACGTGGTCTCTCCCCAGCCTCCTCCCATGCACCACCCAGCCAGGAGCACAGGGAAACACACCGAGTAATTATTGGAAGAAAAACTTCATCCCCCCATCCCAAAATATTTACTTCAGTCTCTAACAGCTTTTCCACTAGGGAAGGGATGTCAAGTGGAATATAAACCATTCTGACACACAACAGTTTGGTGGAACGAGGATTTGAAAAGATTAGTCTTGATTCTGGCAAGCATGAAGTATGGGAGTAATTAGTTATTCTCGGGGTAATTGGTGTCAGTGAGACCCCAGCTGGAGCCCTGTGTCCAGTTCTGGGGCTCCAAACAAAAGCAGGGCATGGAGCTCTGGGAGTGGGTCCATGGAAGAGCCACAGAGATGCTCAAGGAGCCCCTGTGGAGCCAGGCTGGGAGAGCTGGGGGAGCTCAGTGGAGAGGAGAAGCTCCAGGGAGAGCTCAGAGCCCCTGAAGGGGCTCCAGGAGAGCTGGAGAGGGACTGGGGACAAGGGATGGAGGGACAGGACACAGGGAGTGGCTCCCACTGCCAGAGGGCAGGGATGGATGGGATTTTGGGAAGGGATTCCTGGTATGAAGGTGCTGAGGTCCTGGCACAGGTGCCCAGAGCAGCTGTGGCTGCCCCTGGATCCCTGGCAGTGCCCAAGGCCAGGCTGGACAGGGCTGGGAGCACCTGGGACAGTGCAAGGGGTCCCTGCCATGGCAGGGGGTGGAATGAGATAACTTTAGATTCCCTTTCAATCCAAACTATCAAAGGATTGCTAACCTCACCTGGAAGCTACAGTTGATGCACAAAACTGCAGCACATTTAAAAAAAAAGATCCTTTCTCTCTTTGTAGGGGTTAAATGGATCTCCCACTTGAAGCAAATATGATTTATTAAAGCATTTAATATTTAGAGTAGCATTTATGCTTTCACCTTATACATAATATTGACATTCCAATAAGACAGCTGAAAGCAACAATAAAACAGAAATATAACTGCATTTTCTTATCTGCACTAACACAGAAGAAAACAAATGCTGCCATTCCTGACACTCCATAATGTAATTTTTTAGTGTATTCCTTTGCTTTTAAATTAATAATGATGCTTCCTTTCAGGAAAATCTACCCATACAGAAAATAGGATTTTACAGAGATTTTCAGATACTGACTCTATTTTCACTCTAATTTATGTACAGTAACAGTAAAACAAACTTGCCTGTAACAGTAATAATTAAAAATGCATCAGAGATCATCTGGGATCTCTAGGTTCCAAATCCAGCTGGGGATACTGGACAGAGCATTTGGCTCCTGCCTTGGAACAGGACAGTGCATTTGGATGTAACTGCAGTTCTTTGGAGGTGTCTGAGACTAAAAGACCACAGCCAGTGACTGAGGATTGTGCTGAAGAGCTCAATCCCTGCTCAATCCCTGCTCCAATTCCTGCTCAAGACTCTGCTCACAAACCAGCAGCTCCTCCCCGATGCTCCATCACACAACTTTTGCAACAAAGGGGTTCCTATCCTCAAAAGACCTCTCAACTTCTCCTTCTCCCCAAACTAAGGTGGTCTGAAACACCAAGGAAAGCAGTTTTTAAAAAATGGAAATTCCTGTCAGAAACGCTAAGAAATCAATTTTTCATGAGCAGAAACCCACATTTTCTGTAACAAAACATCCTTTGGAGAATGCTTTGACTTTTGAGCAACAGCTGCAAGCAGGGAAGATGTGAGGGTTTCATTCTGGACTGCAGGATCTGGGGGGAACACTGGGTGACACTGGCAACTGGATTTTACACAGATTCTATTGTGAGCGCTCATTCCCCAGCAAGCTGGGCTCCCTGCTTCCTTCCTGGCCCTGCTTTCCAAAGCCAGCATTGCCATAAGGAAGAAATGAAGAAGTGGGTGGTGCTCAATCAGGATGTTTTTCCATGAAGGCAGTAACAATAGAGCTATTTTTACTTTTATTCATTTAATAAAATGTTGGTAATTAAGATAAATAAATAATCAAAACCAACCATCTTCAATGACATTTTAGATGAGTTAGGGACAGCCACTGTCCCTCTGCTCACTTCATCCCAATGGTAAAATTACAGATGCTGTCTCAGGACGAGAACACTGTTTGGAATATTTCCTTTCACCAACTCAGATTTTTAGACAATACAATAATAAATTTATTTAACTTTTTTTTTAATGAGAAAGAAAACAAATTATGAGCTAACACAGAGCAGAAATAGGGCTGTGAATGCAGCAAGGCTGTGCTGTGCTGCTCATGGTGCTGTGTCCCTCCCAGTGCTGCAGCACCCCTGGCCCAGGGAATGACTCTGCCCTGCTCCACGAGATGTCCCAGTTTTTCAGTGATTGAGTGACTCATTTTGTCTTTGTAGACAAGAGTGATTCCCTATTTCTCAGAGCTATTGAGGCAAGATGTCACAATATTATGGGAGTCCCATAAATACTGGTGCAAATACCACAAAATACAACAGAGTGCTAACAAACTTCCACTCCAGGGTCTCCCAAAGGATCCAGCTCTGTGCTGGAGAATTCCCTAAGGAATTAGTTTCAGTTTTCTGCAGAATTCCACTGCAGGAAATTTTCTCTAATTTATTGAGGTACATGGTCCAGCTTCCTGAAAGGGATGGATTGAGCTGGAGACAAATTCACAAATTCCATTGTGGACCAGGCCTAACCTCAATGAAATCCAGGCCTTCTTCTAAGTCAGATCCCAGATACAATTCTCTTGTTTTAAAAGCAGTAATTAGACCCTCAACAAACATATTCTACTCATTTTTACATTGCCAGAAGTCAGAACCATTTGAGTGCCTCCTGCCAGCAGGCCTGCCTGAAGGCAATGCTTTTTGTGCGGGTTTTAAAACACAAGTGTCCTCTTCCTCTCCCCAGACCTACTGAAAAACCATTCTTTTGGAAGCTTTTAAATTTTTCTAGAAGCTTGACTTTATGCCAAAAGGGTGGTTATGAAAAGGTCTTTTACCTAAATGAAGCAGTCAAATCATCAAAATTATCTGCACACCCATTTTATGTATGTGGACTGTTGGCATGAACTGCCCCAAACACTTCTAGAATCCAGAGCTGCCAAAAACAGTTGTGTCACATTTTTCACATTTCAGGCTGATTCTGAAGCTACTTCAAAAACTACAGTTCCATATTATGTAATGGCCCCTTTTTGAGACTTTTGATGTTTATACCTACAATACAGAAAAAGAAAAAAAAAAAAAAGCTCATTTTTCAGATCATCTTTTTAACGCCTTTGGCTTCGCACACTTTAAACGCTCCAAGGGCGGCGCGGAGGAAAAGCTCAGAGAATGTGCCACGGCCAGGAATGCACAGGATTAACACAAGCACTGCTAAATCATGCCTGCCAATATGTTTCCAGGGGAAACAGCTCTGAACAAACTTGACTCAACCTTCAGCAGCTCTGCTGTAAAATGAGGTCCTCCAAAGACAAAGGACGAGCTTTAAAAGCAGCTGAGACAGTCACCTCTGGAAACAGCAACTCAGCGTTCAGAACTGACCTTCCTAGACTTGTCTTATAAATCCTTTTGCCTCTGGATGCCAAAAAGCTTTGGATTCAACACCTAGGGGTACCTGCTGTCAAGGAAGAAATACCAACAGCTTTATGAAGTGCAGTGTTAAAGGGAATTCTCTGAAATGTCTCCTAAAGCTTCAGAGCAGCAAGTAAACAACCTTATTTCACTGCTTGAAAATCCAAGGTACAATCCCTGAATTTGAATATATTGTAGTCACTGACTCCATAAGACGATTATAAACAATTAGAATCCTTAAAATCTATTTCAACTAACTAGTATTTGTTTAGCTTGAGACAGAAAGGCAGCAGCACATCACATGCAAAGCACAATGTGCAGGGAGAGGAAATATCTTTAGTGAGAAGAAATTATATACTTTGGAATATAGGGTTCAAGTATTTTTTCCTTTCAGCTACTGATGAGACATGCAATTACAATATCAGTAGGGATTTTTTTGCCTCAGAGGGGAAAGCAATCAATGGTTTTCCAACCAGATCAAAGCAAGATTCAAGCTATTTCCAATGTTAGCGTTCAACTTCCCCAATAAGAGACAGGGAGGAAAATACAATTTATGAAAGGAGAACTGAAAAGGTCAATTTGACACCATATTTCTGTGAACTGCACTCAGAGCACTCCCAGCCCAGAACACCTCCTAAAAACGGTTAACAGCAGTTCTAAAGTGCTAGCAGATAAATTTTAAGCCATCCAGTGCTGGTTTTATCCAGCAGTATTAATAAAAAATACACAAAATATATATTACCCACAACGAACAGCAGTTTCTAATGTTCCCACATGTCAAAAGCACAGGGAAGAAATTGTTTTGGACAATAAGCTAAGCCTTCATAGTTAAATCTGAGATTTGTGGGAGAAGCATTAGCTACTGTACAAAACTGGAGAAGGCTAAAAACAAAAACCAGCATATGCCAATTAATCTTGCAGCATGACGACATAGTGCTAAAATCAGACCACTAAGACACAAGTGTAGGCAGAGAAATAATTTGTCTTCTGTGCAGAGGCTTTTTTTCCTTGGGGGAGGGAAAAAGGAGAAAGAGATGCAAGAGCCCAAATAGAAATAAAAAAAAAATCTTCCCATGCCCTTTTTCATCCAAGGTTGGAAGTATCCCACAATCTTCAAAATAAGGAGAATCTGCTAGCATAAGCTAAATTTAGTTGCATATGTTTTTCACAACATATGCAAGTACCACTTCCCCCCTTCCTCCTGGGGGCACACACTTTGCTAAGCTGTGCTGCACTCATTAATCCACACTCACTGCAAAACTTCTGAGGAATATTCCATCATAAGAACAGAGAATTCATCTGTGATTAAGCCTTGGAACAACACTCTCAAATCAAGAACGCAAAACCTTTCTCCTCACAGTCCCCATAACTTTCCCGCTCTGGTGGGAATCAGGATCAGACAGAAATTCCCTGTGATTGCAGCTGTGGCTGAGACAGGGCACAGGCACAGCACAAACCCCTGCCCCTCTTTGCAGGATGATTTCTGCTGCAATTCCACTTCTCACTTGGCATGAACCATTTTCCTATTCCATCACTGAATAGAGAGAATTAGTATTTACTCCTGATATTTGCTTTCTGCCTTCCAAGGATAACAACAACACAATTATTCATTCTCCCCTCTTTTCCAGGATGTTGTTCACCATCTTTTTTTTAAATATGAAACTTGAATTCTACCTGTAAAATATTTCAACTGCATTAATCAACATTACTAGAATTACAACAACACTCTCTTTGACTTCTAGATCTCCTTACCTCTTTGTGATTTCCTGTTCTTGTCCCCTGTGTTAATGAAACAAAGCAAAGTTTCACCTTCTGGAAACCCTTCAGTGCTGTGTCTCAGCACAGCTCCAACTGTCTCAAGGTTTCAGTGCAGCATCACCTTCCCCTGGAAATGCTGACACAACCAAAGGCAGGCAAGCACAATTCCTTCAAATAAACCCTTCCATGGACAGTGGGGGTTGAACTCGGTAACACCATCGTGAGTAAGAAATCAATTTAAACCAAAAGTGACTTTCAGAGCTACTCAGGAAAGCTATAATTTCACATCATAGTCCCACTGCCATCACTGAAAAAATACCTTTATTATCTTTACACCATCATGTTTTTGCAAGATAATAATGAAACAATTAAGCAAATCAGCAGTAGCAGCAACTATGCTTATCATTGTCAAGTCCTACAGGTTAAATATGAGGGACTCTATAGTAAATACAGAGCAGAAAGGGTACTTAATTAAGACTAATGTTAAGCAATACTCAACATAATACTGATCAGTGGCATCATACACTAAAATAGCATTTGAGAAGATGAGACCATAATCCTCACTGGTGCTTCAAAATGTTGCTTATAAGGAAAAGATTTCTGCCCTAAAGAGAAGAAAAACATGCAAGCAGTAAGCAGTGACCACATGGGCAGCACTGAAAGGCCTTCAAGGCTGCCCAGCAGGAAGGGAACCTCTCCTGAGCCAAGGATTCCACCCCACACCTGCAAATCTGTGCTCAGGAAAGAACATCACTATTGCTGCTTTATGCAAGGCCAGTATTTAATGCTGCAGAGCAGAGGTGGAGCTGCTTTCCTATCATTACCCAAGCTAGAGGAGTGCATTTGTTTTATTTGTAAATTCTGCAAATAGTAAAATAATTCTGCTGGGCTGCATCCATAGGTACAATACTCACATCTCAGCTTTCACAGCAAGGTTGGCACAAATCTCTGCCTGCCCCTTTAGGTCAGTCTGTGGTGTTCTTTCCTTGGATTCTTGATCTCAACTCACAGGCCAAGAGACCAGAAAAAGTAAAATAAAGTATGAGGAACACTCAAGCTTCCAGGCTTGGCTCAATCTCTCAGCCTGTTAAGCAAAGCTGATACAAGTTCACATTTTATCCACAAACCGTTCCCCTTTCTCTTTCACACGTTCACTAAAAGTGAAAAAAAGCTATTAATGACTTCTGAGTGCTCCCAGTCAGACCAGGTTTCTCTGACCTCACAGAAGTGCCCTGTAGATTTACAGAATTATTGAGGCTGGGACAGACTGTTTCCATCTCCTGCAGTGAGCCAAGGAACGAGGCTAATGTGCAAAATGTACCTGGGAGTGTTGGGAAATGCAGAAAAAGCAACAATTTCTGCTGCCTCTGTGGCTCATACAACACATTGACCAGAACAAAATTACCCATGTCTAAGGACCAATTTCTAATTGAACTCTACAAATTCAGTAGAGTTCAATTCTCCAAATGTACAGTTTGGGGAACACCACCACGATCAAACCCTCCTCGGTTACCCAAAGTGAAAACCAGCCCCATTCCTGCCAGCAATGCCCATTAAAACTTGCAGGTCTGAGCCAAAAGCACCCTCCAAGCTCACTTGTAATTAAAAGTACATTTTCACCCCACATGCAATAAATAAGACTACTAAATTTGTGTCCCTTATGTTCTAGTAAGGGAAAAAAAATGCCCAAGTAGGAAATTACAAGGAATCAGTAAAAAGATGGGAGTGTAAGTCTTGAGGAAATATCACCTATATTGCAACCTCAGCTGGGTTTTTTTGGATTTTTTTGTTTGGTTTTTTTTTTTAATTCAGACAACTGCAAAATCTTTGTTTTAAATGGTACAGAGTCTGGCTTAAACACAACCTGTGTAACCTGAAAGTTGAGATGAATTGTTACTTGACTGACAAATATATTGCAAAATCTCTGTAAAAAATTATTAAAATAGCCCTGTTGGGAAATTTTCGTTCAACTTTCCATTTTATTTGTAGGCAAAATTTTATCTGCAGATAAGAAGGCACTTTTTGCAATTTTATGGGGTTTGGTACCTGATGTTCATAGGTCTCCAACACTGGAACAGAGAAAGTATCAGGAAGTTTTTGAGGCCAATATTGACTTCTTTGCAAAAGAGATTTTGGGAATTGTGGGAAAAGAGGAGCGTTTCCAAACAAAGAGAGTTTAAGAACAGCCATAAATAATTTGCTGTGAATAAAGGGAAAATAATCTATGTGTATATACACATACAAAATATTTAGACCATATGTACACAAGCACCCACAAACAATGATAACCAAAGCTTCAGGAAAGAAAGTAAAAGCTTTGTCTCAGAAAGGATGACTTGAAAAATAAAACTGCAATAGCCCTTCACCCGCATATTTTATTAAACCACTCCAAAAAAACCCTTTTTTGGTTTTTTTAATTTTATATTCTAGTTAGGAAAGTCACACTGAAATTAATTCTGGTCTTTCAATATTCTCAAGAAGATCAGAAAATTTTGAAAAGGAATACCCAGAATAGCTGTTTCTGCTATTATTAGCTTTAACCAAAACAGGGAGTCTTTAAGGTTATGTGATTTGTAGACCAATTAGGACAAGTTCAAATGAGAAATGTTATGGGACAGCAAATGCTTGAGAAGATTCATTTTGAATAATGCTGACCACACACATCCAGCCCTGGGTTTTTTCAACACTAATTTTTTTCAATACTAATTTTTTTCAATAATAATTACAGTTAAGAAATATTAACATTATTAATTAGGAGTAAATACAGCCCACACACACATCAGAAAGATTTTAACAGAATAGATAATTTCTATGGTTCTTACAGTGACGTCCCAGAGAGGTGAAAACCAAAGGAATCATAAAATTCCAACACCCTTTAGCTGAGCAGCAGATCCCTGATCTTTCCTCACAGAGAAATGAAAGGTTGTGTAAAGCAAGGAGACTCTGCCTTGCTCCAGAAGCACCTTGGAAAAGCTGCCCTCTTCCCTCAGAAAAGGCAGATGATAAAGAGCACTGGATATTATTTATATAAAATTACAGATAAACACTTAAAAACAGCTATAAATTTGCTTACTGAGTGATCTATCACTGTTTATCAATTATTTTTATTGCCCTCCTCCATCAGCACTCTTGGCAATTTATCTCAGACAATGTCTTTAGGAGGAATGTGACACTAGCAGGAACAGGTGGTAACTTAGATGGTGAACCTACCCCAAAATGTAATTCAGCCTGAAAAATCTCCCACACACCTTTATTATTACAGGGGGAAATGCCTCCTCCCAGAACACATGGACACGTGAAAATATTTCTGCCTCACAGGACTGATGTACATCAAATATATGGAAAGGATTTATTCCTTTCTGATACATGTTGATATTTTGTACATTTAAATAGCTCTGAGATTGCTGGCAATTCCTATTTGTGTCCACAACAAACCCAGATTTATTTTTCATTTTTCTTCATTTGGTTCATTGGTTGGGGTTTTCTTTCCCAAACTGTTACCCTCCACCTTTGCCAGACACTAAATGCTGAATATTTCCTGAGCTCCCTCAGAAAACTGGAGGGAAAGCATTCCTTTGGAAAGCACTGAAAATTCCAAATGGGAAAAAAACCCTATAAATATCAAACAGTTCAAGATTGCTGCCTCAGAGAATTCCAAAGGACAAAGGCTATCCACTCACAGAAATGCATTTTTCACATATATTTTTAACCACTGCAAAGGGAAAGTCGCACATTTTATTTAACATTGAACTCTCAACTCTTAGAATTGAACCATGTAAAAAAAAACATAAATAGAGCTGAAATTGAGTCCTCCATGTTTCAAGCATTGGTCTTCTCACTGCTTGCTATTCTCCAGGGGTGAGGATCAAGCACAGCACTCGAGCATCCATTGTCTGCAGGGTTTGTACAAGAATCTGCTGGGAACTGTTGCAGGTTTTACAAAAGCCTGAGGAGCACCAGGCAGCTCTCAGGGCGCTGCTCCCTCTCGGGAATGCCGAGATGTTGAGAGAACTACAATCCATCTGTGCCACCTGCCCACCCTCTTAACACCAAGGGCACATGTCCACGGAACTCACGTGTTTTCTTCGCGTTCCTAAGTTTGCCTTTAAGATAATTTGCTGAGAATGAAGTAAGAATTTTTTATTTGTTAACGTTTTGCCAATCGTCGCCTTTGTCACTGCTACAAACCAAAATCCCCAGGAATAACTCCAAATACTGGGCACTTGTTTGGTCTGTCCTCCTCCCTGTTCCTCTCTTTCTCCATGAGTCCCTTTCCTTTCGAGCAGGATAATGCTTAATTGAACAAGATCTCTGAAAACAGATTTTTCACTTGGTCCTAAAGCACAACATGCAAAGGCAAAAGGCCAAGTCACAGTCACATGAGAGATTTTAAATGTGAGTGTAGTAAACATAAGGGTAACTTGAAATAAATCGTTTACTTTGAGTCGTTAAGCTGTCTAATTAATTTTTGTTTGACATTATTAGTATATAGCAGCAAGCAGCCATTTAAGCAGCTGCTTAAACACAGATCATACAAATATATGAGTGTAGGCTAATGGAAAGAATGGCATATTTATTTAGATTAAACATTCCTGAATGACTTAAATAAAAAAAAATGCTCAGATCACAAGAACTGTGTGGCTTTTGTGAAATATGCTGCAGAAAAACCTGGCTTGGCTGCTTTGCATGAGGGAGAGCAGCAAATGGAACATGGTGAGTCCAAGCAAGATTGTGAATTTGTTATAAGCTGTTAACAGACCTCATTTGAAAAGACTTACATTAAAAATAATTCCTCAGCTTGCTCCTTTTTTTAAGTACATAACCTTTTTTTATTACTCAGACTAATCTTCATCACCGAAAGGCATCGCAGTTTGCTTTGATGCTGTGTAATGCTGCTCCTTTCTGTTAAGTGGTACATAATTATATTCCTCCCCTTCCCCCAGCAGAGATCATAAATTTGTTATCTCCTGACAGCTTCAAACAATTCAGCTTCAAAATATGCAGGTGAGGCAGATGGGTGAGGAGTCATGTGAAGCTGTTAAGCTCTCAGTTGACAGAGGGGGTCTGAGTGTTATTTAGTGCTTAACTCCCAAGCTCTGAAGATCTGAGGAAAGTGTCAGAGCCACCTTTGGTTACTCCAATATCTGGAGACAATCCACTTAAATCTGAGGCAATATCTGCACTCAACCCTCTGACCTTTCAGAGCAGCAGCAGTGTGAACAGACTCAGAGAAACTTCACATGGATCTGCTGTCTCATCATGTTGGCTCATCTTGAGTTTTGAAAGTGAAATAATACAACTGTTGAATGCAACAGCGCTTCTGAAATCTGCAGAGAACATTCTAGACCTGGGTAAAATCCAGAGCGTGCCTGAGGGTTTCCCACTGTGCCCAAGCAGAGCCTGTACAGGAAGGATCAGGGTGCCCAGATCTGTGGGACCTGGTTTTGTGCACCAGAACAAAAGACACAGAGGGAACAGAGGGCTCCCTCCTCAGGGAACATTCCCTTCCTTCCCTCAAAGCCCACCCCAAAATGATGGCAGCCAAAGGGGCCACGCAGGACGTGCCAGGTGAGGTTTGCTTGTCACAAGACACATTTTCTGAAAAATCCTTTCCTTAAGATTTTTTTCTCCTGAGAAACCTCAAGAACAAAATGTAAACAATGGTTATCTGCTGCTGTGGAATGCAACAGGTGGATCTGTGATTGGTCTCATGTGGTTGTTTCTAATTAATGGCCAATCACAGTCAGCTGGCTCAGACTCTCTGTCCGAGACACAAAACTTTGTAATCATTCTATTCTATTCTTAGCTAGCCTTCTGATGAAATCCTTTCTTCTATTCTTTTAGTGTAGTTTTAATATAATATATATCATAAAATAATAAATCAGCCTTCTGAAACATGGAGTCAGATCCTCGTCTCTTCCCTCATCCTGGGACCCCTGCAAACACGCTCACATTTGCTCACCTGGAAAAGCCAGGCTGGGAGGACCCCGAGTCCTTCCCCAGGGTTTGGAGCTGCCTGGAGCTGTGTCCTGGTCCTGGTCCCAGCCCTGCCCAGCCCAGACGTCCAAGTGCAGCTCCACTCTCACCTCTCCCCCAGCATCACCCCACTGAAATCCCCCTTGCAAACTTTACTGGGGATGACTTTTCCTGCTCTGCTTCTGGGAGTACAGGGAACAATCCTCATCCTCTTTTCAGAATCCTTTCTGAAAAGCAACATGTTCCCAGCTGATGGTTTTCCAATTCTCTCAGGGTTTTCTTCCTCACGGAGCACTTTCTCAAAATATTTAATTTTGAAAAAAAAAATTATCTTTTTTTTCCCCTTATCCAGCCTACTCACCACAATTTCTCCTTTGGTTTAACTTCTCTTTGACATTTTTTAAGTGCTCAAATTAGAATCTAAGTGGATCTCCAAGAGCTCTGATGGTGAGCTTAGAGCTGGTGCACATTACAAAGGTAACCCCAAACATCCCAGATTTAAAAAATCTGTAAAACACAATCCTGTCATGTTCAAAGTCTGCTAAAAAATCCTACACCCTGCTCTAACCCCAATTCCTTCCCACCTACTAAATTGTCTCTTATTTTAGGTTTTTACTTGTAATAGTAAATAATACATTTCCCTTTTTATTTGTTCTTCAATGGTTTTGATTAATTCCACACCTTTTTGTAAATATCAGCTTTAATCCCAGTACTGCCCTGCAAAATGTTTTTGAAATGCATTGATCCTGAAAGCACTAAACTTTGCACATGTTTTTGTATTGTAGAGCCAACCTGTTAATAAAGAAATGACACATAAGAATCAGGATCTGATGATATTCTTGAGTGACCCATTCCAAGGAGGGAATGAGTAACTGAGAACTCTGAATAGTCTTCTAAACTGGCCTAATTGTTTTGTAGTCATTTCACCTAAATCAGATTTTTCTTCTGAAAACATCCCAACAGATCATGTCAAATGCCCTCCTGAAGCCACATTTGTGTGTCTCCCCTCTTTTGGTATCCCTTTTCAGGGCCATACAGGAGGTGGGTTCTCAGTAAAACCTGACCACTCTTTAATGAAATCTGTTGAAAATCTATTCTGAATCTTTCCAAATACCCAGTTAGGCCCTCTTTACCCTCCTACAAAGCAAAGTAATATTGCTTCCCACCCACCCACAGCATCCAGCTCTCTGGGAATGCTTCCTCCTGACAAATCCTCTGTGTCAAAAGGCAGTAAATCATACCTTGCTGTCAAGAATTCCTTAAATAGCACAGAACGTGTTCTCACTGTGCCTGACCAAGTGGAATTCATCTAAATCACCCAAATATTTTCTAGCATGTTCTTACCTTCAGGCATGCAGTACTATCTTGAAATTGCATCAAGCATCTGATTCTAGGTAATCTTTTTTGGATTGGTTAAGGAAATAGATACTCCATGCTTCAGCTTTGTCCAAATCATCGCTCCTTTCTTACACTCACCAGCAGAAAGAGAGACCTCCTTCTCCATGGGCCTAAAAACAGCAATCACTCTGCTTTGACCAGACAGTGCCCATGGAAAAAAATCCCAATTACCCTCTCCAGCCTTTTTAATTGGAGCACACTTTTCTCAAGTTAATTAACAGCTTGTAGGGAACCAAAACTGTTGAACCTAATTTTGAAGCAGATCACTATAACTCAGAGCAACACACACTGCCAGTTAAGTGCCTCTAATATGTTAATTTTGCCTTTTAGCTAACATTGTCTGCAGCTATTTACACTACACTGCCTGAATGAGATTTCAGTTTCTCCTTTTGACAAGCTAATACACACAGAGTTTCTAGAAATATCTGATTTATTTTCTTGAAGATCTTACAGTAATTTCCCATCAGCTCCGAATACAAATGGTCCCCAGCCACCTGTGTGAAAAAAACACACCCTTACTCAGGTATTTCTTAAAGTATCTTGAATTTATGAAGCCAGGACAAAAATTTCACAAATAACACAAGTTATTCACGGCCAACAGCAATAGAGAATTTCTTTTTCCTGAAATTCTTACAAGCTGAAAATTCAAGGACCTATGTATTGAAATTAATCAAGTTAATACTGTCAAAGTTCAGGAAGGTTTGTAATTATTTAGTGTGATGGGTCAGAACAATTCAAAATCTGTTTTTACCTGCTCATATCACTACTCTGTCGAAAAAATAAAACACATAAAAACACAGACAAAACCTTAAAATAATGCAGATGGTATTTACAGACCTTTTAATACCACAGAACTTATTCTTTGCTCAGACAAACTGCCCACCAGACAGAAATTCCAGGCAAGAGCACCATTGCAACACAGTTAATTCATTTAGAAAAGCAGCTCTGAGTGGAGCTCTCAGGGAGTTCCAGATCCAGGCTCTGAACTTTCCCAGCAGTGGGATGGAGCTGCAGCTCTCTGAGCAATGTTTGGCACTTCAAACAATCTCTTATCAGAGACAAAAATCAGGGATGTCTCTTTCCTGCCTGCCTTTTGCATCTGACTTCTGAATTTACAGCCTGGAGCCCTCTATCACTTTTACTTCAGTTACAAATCATTTCCTAAATGCTACAGAATAGTTTTAAATCCTGGCAATTTATCTTCATCTGAAGCCTCTCAGATCCTCCCCAGTGGAGGAAGGCTGGAGTCTCATTCTCAGCAAAACCAGAACCAGCAGAACTGTTGCTGTGCATGGAGCTGGAAATTCATCTGTTTTCACAAAAACCAGACAATTCAGACCATTATTTTTAAATTATCAGTCAATCCAAGGCAAACTGCTCTAGCACTGGCAGTGCAGTGTCAGCTCCTCTCTCAGGCCTCATCCTCCACTACAACATTAATTTGGTTCCAAAGGATTGGAGCTCAAGTGCCTCTTCCATGTTGTTCAATATTTAAAATACCAGGGTACACCCAGTTTTGGGAAATTTATTAAAATAAATATTATTTATTCTTTATGCCGAGTTTGGTACCCTGTCTTTAGATGGTTTGAATATCCACTCAGCCATCCACTGCTGGCTTCTTTGCTAAGGAATGAAACTGAGCTACAGTAACTCTCTTCAGTTGATCTGCAGTGAATATACCACATCTCTATAAAAACAGGGTCTTTAAAATGTGCAATTAAAAAATAATAATAATTTTAAAAACCTTGCCAGCATTTTTTTTCATTTGTTGCAGAACTCATTCCAACTTCTGTGCACTAATAATGCATTCCCTGCACAGCAAAAAGTGATGTCCAACCTCAGCAGACTTTTTAAGAGGACAGCTTCAAATATGGAATCAGACTAACACTTAGCATTTAGTCAGACAAGAAAATCTCTTTTCAAAAGCATTATAAATCTCTTAGAGCACTTTAGTCTGTGCAGCTGGATTTCTATGGAGAAAGAAAGTCATTATTTATTAGCAAGTTAGATTATAATATATATAATTTGAATTACATTAAATTCCTCCCAATGTAAAATGGTTTTAAGAGACAGTATTTATCTAGAGTACATAAAGGAATAATCCATGGATTAATTCATGTTCTATGTGCCTTTTCTGGTCCCTTCTGGGTGGATATAGGAGCTGGTTTTAACCAATAACTGGCAGGAGTCACACAGAGAAAAATCCATTTGCTTAAGCTTCATATTCTGGAATTTGGTTTTTAAAAATGCCATATTTTGCTAAGGATGCTGCTGTGGAAGCCCTCAGGAGTTCTGGGTTTCTGCCTCCTGAAGGGATCAGTGCAAACACAGAGCACTCAGTGATGCGCAGGTGTTGCGGCAGCTCAGGAGCTCCCCGTGCCCCTGGTCCCCTGCACAGGGACAGAGGGGTGCCCTGTGCTAGCACTGCATCTTATCCAGGGTCAGAAGTGAAACCCCAGTGGGAAAAGCCACAGTTCCACTCTGTGACACTACAGAGGCTGAAAATAGAAACCCAAGGCATCATCACCACCCCAGGCAAACCAGGGAGAGGGATCAGCTCAGCGAGCCTGAGGACATGGGGCAGGCACAGTGAAATTGTGCTGCTCACAGCTTTGCTCCTTTCCATCAATCTTTATTTCCAGCTGCATGAAATCCCCAGAAGCACATAAAATATTTTAGGACTCTCTCCTCCAGACTGTCAGAAACAAGAGGAGAAAAGAGAAATGCCTCTAAACAGATTTTCAGGATAAAAACCATCAAATACATGATTGACTACAAACTATAATACTTTATGATCTTCCCCTACAGCTTCCCAGCAGGAGCTATGATAATGCTGTTTCCTTTTGAACTTCACTGGGTTGGAACCTCACAGTGAATGCAGCTGCAAGGGTTGGAAATACAAATCCATCCTCCCACCCCTGCATTACTCAACCTCAGTGGGGACAGAAATTCTTCCTCCCGGCCTTGAGGGTTGAGCAGCCACAACACCCCCAGGTTGTCTGCAAGGCTCTGTATGTGTGATTATCAGTTTGGTGTGGAGTTTATAACTCACAGGATAAGACTCCTGAACTCTGAGATAATCTGCAAAAGGGAAACCCAGAGCAAACAGAAAATAGATCTTATGGTTTCAATGGGAGCCTCAACAAATGGGCATTCCCCTTGAAGAGAAACCCACTGGAAATGAGGAAGCACATGAGAGAAGTGGTTCAACACACAGAAAGACGGGACAAAATCAATGCAGAAGATCAAAATCAATGAAGAAAATCATTGAGAACACCCAGTCTGACAGCAAAACCTCACGGTCATGTTTGGTGAAGATCTGGAGGATTCTGATTCTACTGATTCTTGCAATGAATAGAAAAACACTGAAAACACTGCTCTTACCAAATCTGAGCTGGAGCAGGAAAAAAAGAGAGACAGGAGAGAGGTGGGGAGGGATCCTGGCCTGATGCTATGAGCAGTTTGTACACAGCCCTGCCAGGTGTAAACTTCACTTGAGTTTAACCCTGACACTCAAAACACTTTTAACATTTCAGAGTTGCATTGAAATAAGCACAGACACAAAACTCAGTCAGAGGGTGCCCTCAGCTCCCCCAAAAATAATTAATAAACCTTCTGATGATGATTGCAAGGGATTTTAAATGGACAACAAAAAGTAATAAACTTGCAGGTATAGAACTGTCTCCAAAGAGAGCCAGTGCTGTGCCAAACTGTGAATCATTAGATTTGTTTAGGTCAGAAGGTCCTTTAACACCTCCATCTATGTTCTATTGTTGTTCAAATACAAATGCACAGGCATTGCAAGCCACAATATTCCCCATTTTATGCAAATAAAGAGATCAATGAAATTTGATACAGAAAACTTGAGAAAAATGGGCTTCCCCTTTTAGTGCCTGAACAAAGGTTTGGTGCCCAAGGACAGGAATCCCAATATTTACACCCTCAGTCCTTTAATAGCTGAGCATCAGGGAGAGATTTGAAGCTACAGTTCCCCCAAAAAAAGGGAACACTCAAATCTAATTTTGCCATATATAAGGACTTGAAAACCAAACCCTGCTCCCAAAAATCCGGCCAGAGATGTCCAGGAGAAACCAAGTTAGGCAGTCCAAGTTTGATTTAATAACAAACTGACTTCACAGAGCCCATTTCGCTTCACAATAATGTGGCAAAACTCAAAGATAAATTTGGATATTGTTAGCAAAAAGAATCTTAAAACCTGATGAAGAAAAAGCTAAAAATTCTTCTTTTCTTACAAAGTAAATGGGTTTTTTGTCCTCCTGAACCGGGCAAGTTCAGGCTGGATTACAGTTTTCTTCAGGTGGAGCGTGCAGAGAGCACAGACATCCCACAGTATTTGGGATTAATTCCCAGTGCTCCTGCAGCTGGCAGCGAAGCCAAGTGAGTGACAGCAGATGATGAGCAGTGAGAGGGTGAGGCAGGAGCAGGGGAAGCCAGGGATCACATTACACACATCCTGACAGCATCAAAGCATCAGGTGCAAACCTACACAAACACAAATTACACACAGAGCCTGGCACCACAGCCAAGCACGAGGCAAGTAAATATTTGACAATTTGAAATGACAGCCTGTGAAACAGAAAAGTGTCTGAACCAAACAGAGCAAAGCCCCTCTAATTTCATTGATAATGAAAGGAGAAAAAGCACTATTTAAATTACTGTAGGCAGAAATGGTTGCCACAATTTAAGTCCTGTAACCCTAATCCTTGCCAGAAGGCTGGCAAAAAAATTCTACATTCATGGTTTTCCAGATCAAATATTTCTGGCCTTTTACCCTGAAATATTTCAGTTCAATACCACCTAATTCCAAGCACTTTCAAAGCCCACAGTCTGTTTGTCCCAGCATGCAGTGACTTGAGCTTGTGATGGGAAATGGGTTCTGGCAAAAGCAGGAGGGGGATGGAGCACGAGGTGCCTTCACATTAATTCAGCGCTCGAAAATAATTGAGCCAAGCAGAACTCAAAGTAGAGAAGTTTCCTGCTGTCTCTTGATTGTGGGGGTAAGACCAGCAGACAATGATAGCAGTGCTTGAGCTGAGGTTATGAAATCCCACATGGATTAAGTACTAAACACACTTTTGGGAAGGGTAAGGAAGATTACAGGCACTTTTCTCACCTTTTCTTAAGGGAATTTGTTAATGCACAAAAGATAAGACAGTACTATGGAAATCTTAGCAAAACACAGTGCCAAGCATTAAAGTTTGTTAAATGGTGGGACATTTTTCAGAAGTTCAGGAAAAACTCTTCCCAAAATAGCTGATTTTGATGAACCACACAGAATTCCAGACATTCTCTTCAGCACCAATCCCATTTCAATCCCACTAAAGTGGTGGGAAACTCTCACATCACAAGCTGAATTATACAGAATTATTGAACTAACACACATTGAAGGAATGGACCCCAAAGCACAGTCTGGGTGAAGAGGCTCTATTTTCCCTCAGTGTAATTGGAAATACAAGCAAAGACACAATTATGTGCTTGTCAGCACCTCTCCAGGCAGAGGCATCACTCCCCATTGTTCACAGAAGGAGACCACCAGCAGCACCTGTAACCCTGTCACTGCTCATTCTGTCAAATCCAAGGGAATATTCTCCCAGAAACACCAGGCTCCTTCCAAGAATTACGGAATAATGGCAAGCCACTGATGCTCTGTGGAATGAGAAATAATTTCCAAAAGACAATGGGGAAAAATAGGACAGAGAAAAGCATCAAAGCCTTCACATCATCCCCTGCTTCCTGTTCAGTATTCACCACCCCAGGGTCCCTAAATGCTTATCAGAAATATGTACATCAAATTAGAACCTCCCATTAACACTTCATACCTGAGTGAAGCCAGCACACAAAATGCATTTTCATCTGTAAAAGGAGGAAAACTTCCTTCCATATTGCTGAAGAGGAGGTTGCAGCATCCTCCATATCCAAAAAAAACCTCATCTGAATTGTAACACAGAATTAAAACATTCTGTGGAAATGAATTTAAACCTCCTTTATTGAGTTTTAAATAAAATACCTGGGAAATATGCCAGGTCTTTAAAATATCTTACAATGTAAGAATGTGGGGCAAAACCAGACAGAAAAAAAATCATTTTAAAAAATGCTATTTTACAATCCTTTAAGAGAAGATTGGTGAAATTAAGTTTATCTGATGGAGCATGTTTTGCAGCTATTTGGTTTAGATGCTCTTAATTAATTAAAAAAAAATATTTATGCAACTGGTTCTGAAGCAGTCAAGGAAGATCAGCTGAAGAATTCTCAGCAAGGCAAATTCTGCAGACTGGAGGTGGCAAATCAGATTTCAGGTGCAAGGCACAAACCCAGAGGAAAATCCAAATGTTCACAAAAGTCACATTCCTCTGTACTGCTCCAAACATTATTTCTCATTGAATCTGAAGCACTCCAAGAGTAGCTACAGATTAAAAAAAAAAAATTCAAACAAAGCAGCCCAGGACACTGAATATCCCTAAAAGACAAAAAAGTTCTACCTGGTTAAACCAAAAAGTATTCAGGGGGATTTGCAAGAACACACTGGATCTATTTCTGACTGCTTTAAAATTAAAGACTCAAATTATACTTGAAAAATATTTTCAGATTGGAGATATTTCAGCAATATTCTCCATGTACACCCACCCCAGTGACACTGCAACTGAGCACTGCCCTCTGTACCACAGGCACTGTGTGAAACCACAGGTTCCCTTCCAGCTCCCCAGAATCCCAATCCCACAGGAAATCAGGGAAGAGCATTCAATACCAATTGGGACAATTAAAAACCATCAGTGTCTTCATGTTAGTGAACTTATTCTGTGTTTTGAGAAATCAGGAGTGATGGCACAGGGCTGGATTTAAAGCCCAACAGGAGAACAAGTTCCCATGCCTGTACAGTCCCCAGAGCTGCAAGACCCACTATTTACCAAAAAATTGAATTTTGCCCCCTCACTCATCAAACTTGGAAAAGAAATAAATTTTTTACAAGAAAATAAATTTAAAAAATTTACCAGACCTTTATAGCTAGTAAGAAAATAAAATATATCTGGTTTGGGCTTATAAGTATCTTGTCTATGAGGAAAAAAGGATTCCTTCTGGTGTTTTTCTACCAGGTTGGTTTCTAAGTGACTGAGGTCACAACTTCTTACTCATTCTGGAATCAGCTTTTCAATTCTTTGCCTTCAGCAAGCTCCCAAGAGCTCTGCTTGGTTTCCATGCCCTCAATCTCTCCCTTTAAAATGGAAATCAGCTTGGAATTTCAGCCTTCCCTCTGACACAGGCAGGACCATCTCAACATGCCAACAGAATCATTGTTCAACACAAGATGCTGGCTGTTCACACAGGGATGCATCTTTAGCTCTCATTTTCCAAGCTTTATGAGCTATTCAATATTTTACTAGAGAAAGGGAGTTATGGTTTAAATTTAAAATTAAATTTTAGCAACCACCAGTGGCAAATCTGTTCTACACCTCCATGTGTTGCTGAGCACGTCCATGTGTAACCCAGGAGCTCCTTGTGACCTCTGTCACGCAGGAAAAGTCCAGCTCACCTGGCTCACTGAATTACCCTGAGATCCTTAACAAAGTTCTCTGATTATCCCAGCTCAGGGAGAGCAGCAGAGGGGAATCCCTTCAGGAATTGTCTGCAGTGTCCCAGTTGTACTGAAGTTCCTCCTCTGGCCTTGGCAGAGCTGGCACTGCCCTTCAGCCCTTCTCTCCTACCCCTAGGGACACTTTCCATGGGATCAGCCAGGAAAACCTCTCATGGGGGTGGAACAATGGAAGCAGGAGCTGAGAAAGAATTAAAATTTATTGTCTCCAAGTCTCCAAAGAGCACACACCCTCAGGATCTGAGCAGGAGACTATTCTGCTAAAATGACATCAAAAGCTCAGGCTCAGAATTAAAATAGGTGTAATAAATGGCTGCCCTCGTGCCAGATGGCTCCTTATAGCCACAATAAATCTGCCATTATTGCCATTTTACCCTGTGATGGAGAAGCTGAGCCCTGTCCCACCCAGCTCAAACAGGGGTTTCTCCAGTGGCCATGGTTCATCAGATCCCACCCCTGCACACTCCAGGACAGACAGCAACTCAGAACCTTTCACTGAAGGCTGAAATCCCTTCACACTCCAGGAGGTCAAATTAAAGTCAGTCATTTATACAAATCCTGCAGCAGGCAGAGAGTGGCTGCCTGTTAATTAAAATGAATGGCTGCGTGGGCAGGGGGAGCAGCGCTGAGCACAGGAGGCAGCACAACGTCCCCTCCACTGCCACAAAGGGACACAGCATCAGCATTCCCCTCGAGGGAGGCAGGGCAGCCAGAAAAGCAATGTTCAGTCACACCCAACCTTCAGGAAACACCAAAATCCCACCCAGCAGCAGCTGGGACTGCTCAGCCTGGCCAGGCTGTGTCACCTCAGTGTGACACTGCCAGCCCAGCTCTGCTGAGGGGCACACATAGCACGGGCATCACACACACATAGCAGTGGTATCACACACACACACAGAGCACGGGCACCTCACACACACAGAGCATGGCATCACACACACAGAGCACGGGCACCTGACACACACAGAGCACGGGCATCTCACACACACACAGCACGGGCATCTCACACACACACAGCACGGGCATCTCACACACACACAGCACGGGCATCACACACACACACAGAGCACGGGCATCTCACACACACACAGAGCACGGGCATCACACACACACACAGCACGGGCATCACACACACACACAGCACGGGCATCACACACACACACAGCACGGGCATCACACACACACACAGCACGGGCATCACACACACACACAGCGCGCGGCAC
>NW_005054580.1:396189-397959 GCF_000277835.1 Geospiza fortis
AGCACGGGCATCACACACACACACAGCACGGGCATCACACACACACACACAGAGCATGGGCATCACACACTCGTCTCTTGGCATCACTGCTACAGAGAGCTCCCAGACTGGCAGGGAGCTCCAGCACTGCCTGTTGTCCCCTCAAACATGAGCACTGAGAGGTTGAATTCATCTCAATTCCAGGACACTTTTCTCTGCAATGGCAATAAAAGCAGATTTTATTAATTCCCAGTTGTAGTTTGCATGGTAAGGTGTGAAAGCCACCACAGAACTGCAATTTTTTTTTTAAAGGATGCAGAATTAATGCAAATTTTTATAACTATGCAACCTGTGGTTAGGAGGTAAACCACCAGCACACCTTGGCAAATCATCCTTGTGATCTTCCTTATCTCTGACCCCCATTCCATACTAAACATTCTGCTTCTCAGCCTTATTTCAGAAGCATGTGAGGAAAATCTCTTCACTTTCTTAAGGTGCAGTTGATCACTTCATTAAACCTGCAGGGTTGGCACTGTCCTGTTTCTCAGGTATTTTAGCAACAGCTCCATCTCCCTAAAACTCAATGATGCAGAGTCAGTGAGAAGTGCTGCAGGACACCATCTGAGGCCAAGGAAATGCCCTACAGGTACTTTTGCTCAAGCCAAACCTTCTTGGTAGCTTTGCCACCACTCCCAGCGGGGATGGAAAGTGGCAGTGCTATCACTGGTCACTGACCCTGTCTCTGGGAGCTCCATATTCCCATTTAGGGTGTAAAATTCAGCTTTCCCTGGGTTTTGTGGAAGGTTACCAGCTGCTGGCTCTTTGAAGTATCTACTACAGGAGAAGGGACAGAAATGGATGGTGTCTCATGAGGGAGAGTCAAACAACTCTTAACACTGAGCAAGAAACAGAGAATCTCGCTGGGCAATTTTTGTTGGCCAAACTGATTTTATCATAGAATTGTGGAATGGTTTGGGTTGGAAGGGACCTTAAAAATCATCTCATTCCACCTCCTGCCATGGACAGGGACAACTTGCACTGTCCCAGGCTGCTCCAAGCCCTGTCCAGCCTGGCCTTGGGCACTGCCAGGGATCCAGGGGCAGCCACAGCTGCTCTGGGCACCCTCACTGGGAAGGATTTCTTCCCAATATCCAGTCTAAACCTATTCCCTGCCAGTGGGAAGCCATTCCCCTTGTCCTGTCACTCCAGGCTCTTGTAAAAAATCCCTCTCTGTCTTTCTTGTTGGCTCCTTCAGGCCACAATTCAGTCACCCCTAAACTTCTCTTCTCCAGGCCGAACAAACCCAATTTTTGTCTTATTTTGAACTAAGCATTAAAAGCACCATTAAATTAAGTGAATAAAACAAGAAATACAAGCAATACAAATTCTTCTCCTCCAAACTTAGTGCAGCATACAGGCTCTGCTTGCACACAGCCATCTGTCAAGCCTCAGAGTACAATCTTTGGGCTTAACATGGTCCACCCAAAGATAAGTTTCATTATGACAGAAAAAAATCAAGCATATCTGTTAAAGGGGGAAAATACATCAGGAAAAAAAGTTATTTTTTCCTACTGAAAAAATAGCTCTGGATAGATATATCAACTGCACAGCCCTGCAACCTCCTCCACCTCAACTGCAGTGTTGGCAGCAGGCTAAAGGTTCTCAGCTAAAGCAGCAGCTCCTGTCACTGCAAGGCTTGCTTTGATTTGGATCATGAAAAGGAGTTTGATCCAATGGTCAGTGAAAGGGCAGCATTACCATGTTACAACAGCTACAGCCACATTTCTCCAT
>NW_005054580.1:397986-406886 GCF_000277835.1 Geospiza fortis
ACATCTCAGATTCAGCTATGGCAAGTTATCATGTTCTGCATTCTTTACTTCCATCCACCAAGGGCTCAGGCATACCAGGAAGACTCAAGATGTCAAAATGCAGGAGTAAAGGAACAGGTTTTTCTAAGGAAAATCTCATAAGACATCTAAGAGCCTTAAAGAAAAATGTATCTTTCTTTATTTCTTCCATATTTAAAACAATAAAACAAAGCAACCAACCGTAATCCTCTCTATGAAACGCTTGACCTTGATGAATAATTCCCATTTCAGAAATAAACAGGGAAAAAAAAGTGAAAAGATTGCCTGATCACCTAATAATTGTGTCTGTAAATCCCTACCAGCGTGGCTGCATGATCCCAGCAATGTTCATTAATGTCAAACACAGGTCTGGGAGCACAAGTGCAGGGTAAGGAAGAATTAAATCCATTTAGTAGTGCTGTGCATATTCTGATTAATGTTTTTAAAGAAGCTAAACAGTGCAGAGGTCAGTCAGAAATAAACAGAACATTAAGTAAATAACCTCTTAAAATAATAAGATAGATGAATTTATTTAAAATAAAGTTTAAAATAGATGGCTTTTCTGACTACTGCACTTGCTTTCCCTGGCAAAGGAAATGGGAATAATTAATGGATTTGGCTGCTTCTCCCCAGGGACAAAGATAATCAGTCTGTGGGGGAAGGCCTTTATCTAGCACAGAGATAGTGCAGGAACAGCAGAAGGAAGAGGGGGGAGAGGTGTTGGAGATCTTTTCCTGGCACACCTTCAGAGCTGCTTATCAGCCCTTACTGCTCAAACGACCTCAGCTCCGGGTATCCGAAATGCTGAAACGTTGCCAACAGAAATATTCTTTCTTTTATGAACCAGAATGAAAGGGGGGTGTCCCTATTGTTATTGCAACAAGCAAAACCTCAGAATTAATCCAGGAGCACTAAACAGACTCCTTGTTCCTTTCTGGCAAATGCAGCTCTTGAAAGCAAGGCCCTTTTTCATTTTTTGTTCATGTATTAGTGGAAGGTGTTCCTGCCCGTGGCAGGGGGTTGGAACCAGATGATCTTTTCTGGTCCCTTCCAAACCAAACCCCTCGACAATTCTGTGCAGTTACAGTAGGAGTGCAATCATTGCCTGACAACACAAACTGCAGGTTCATCAGAATTAAATGGGTTTGGGTTTCAGTTATTTATTTTACAATAGCTCAGTTCATTATCTACTCCACAGCTGAGTAGTTCTTGAAACACAAACCTCTTTTTCAGCGCACAAGAGATGCACGTTAATTCATCCCTGCAGGCAGGGAGCAGAGTGACTGAGAGCTCCAACCTTCCCACCTCTTCTAGACCCCAAAATCTGCACAAACACCTCACGAGTGATCATTTCAGAAACCTCACTCTCAACAATTTTTCCAATGGTTTGACATTGTCTTCAATTCCAAGATTGACATTGTCTTCATTTTCTGGAACAAACTATCGGTGACTATTTATTTTTGTTTCCAAAAAAGCTTCACGATTTAGGATTAAATAAAATTATTGTATCAGCCCAAAATGAGCTCGAAACTCACCCTTCGTGTTTGTGATAATCTGGCAGAAAAAGAGGAACATAAAAGAAGGTGGTGGGGGTTTTAATGCATTCTTAGATAATCACATGGCATTGCTCAAAATAGCATGAGTTGAAAACCTCTGAGAACGCACAGGAGCTCACAGCTTTCCCAAAGTCATTTTAAGAAAAATTAAAATACCTTGAAAGGAATCAGATTCTCCAGGAATGTAGAGACCTCCTCTCTTGGAGGAGGACAGAACTGAGCTTATCAAAATCACTGTACAAGTGGCCTGGAACCCAACCAGGAGAGCTCCAAGGGGCTGAACAAACACCACCAGAAGGAGCCTAGATTTTCACAGGAAGTTAAACACTGCTGATCTCCTTTCCAAATTACCATCTAGCTTTCCCTTGTGAGGTGGGGGGGAGTAGAGTGTGACAGTATTTCATCTATCACCAGAAATAATCTGGATTCCCACTGTCAATCACATGGTGCTGATTAACTCAAATTATTTCAAATCAGCACAAACAAATGAAAAGCTCCTAAAAAAAAAAATCTAGTCCTACTGGTTTGTCAGAAATATGGTGACTTAGACTAATGTGGAAAAGAAAACAGACACATGATCTGCCTGATGTAAACAAGAATTTACTCAGGAAAGGTCAAGTCCTCACCTCACACAATTATGAGAGCCAGCAATGGCTGAAAGCTCCATAAAATCTGGAAAGAAAACAAAACAGGAAGAGGGGTTGTTGTTCTCTGGGGCTCAGTCTATATCACAGGGTAAATTCTGCATGAAAACAAGGAGAAAGCAAACAGAAGTGCTCAGCAACACCTTCTTAATCAACCCAAAATACAAAATTTATCCTTGTGATCTTGCTTATCTCTGACCCCCATTCCATACTAAACATTCTGCTTCTCAGCCTTATTTCAGAAGCATGTGAGGAAAATCTCTTCACTTTCTTAAGGTGCAGTTGATCACTTCATTAAACCTATTATCTCCAACTTTTTCAGGAGCAGATAAATTATTTAGCACCAGGCAGCCAAAAATCAAAGTTTGGTTTAACATTTATTCTTGCAGTACATCATACCTATGGGCTCAAATCTCCCTGATCTTCCAGTGAATTCCAAATTACACCTATTTTTCTTTCTTTTTAGAAGTAATTAGAACAAGAGGAAAATATCCTAAGTAAAATAAAATTTCAAGCCTAGATCTCAACATGAATAAATTGGTTCATTTGGGGCTAGAGTGAAAATTGATTTCTGACCTACATAAGGATGAGTTCTGGACAGGAATATCAAACCACCCTGATAAAATTCCTCCTGTCAGCAGAGTGATTACACCAAGCAGCGTGCAATAGTGAATATAATTTATATTCCCAAACACGCCGGGGTTTATGTCCCATCTCTGGTCCTTCTTCCCTTTCCCACATGGAATTCTCTCAGTTCCAGCACTGCAGCAGAGCTGCTGGGGCACAGCTGCAGAGACCCCAGCTCCCCACAGGGACAAGGTGAAAATAAAGTGCCTGGGTTAAAATAAAGTGCCTTGCACAGGTGGGAACATCCTGGGCACTGCAGCCTGGCCAGGAGGTCACACACCTGCACCCCAAAGCCAAGGAAGCCCCAGGTGTCCATCAGAGCAGCTGCTGCCCCAGAGGACCAACCAGAAATTGCTCACTGAATAAACATCAAGGTGCATTGCATGAAATCTGGAAAAAGGTTATTATTACACCTCCAGCACCATTCTACCTCCTGGGCTGAAAGCAGCCTAAAGAAAGTCATTGGAAAACATTCCCAGGACTGAAATCATCTGGATTTAATGGGCAGCTCAGTCATCATTAAGTGCTTTATGAAACTTGGAAGGGCAGGGACAAAGTTCAGCTCAAACAACCATTCATCTCCTCCTAAGCTGGGTAAATATTCCATTGAACCAGCTGTGCTTGCTGCACTCCCTGAAACACCAACAGGAGCTGCATGATCCCAGATCCCATCCTCGTTTTCCAGACCCAGGAAAAGCACACACACCCCCAAAACAAGGGCAGGAGAGGGCACAAAACCACTGGAATTCAGTGGCTGCAGGAGATCCCTGGGCCTAATCCCAGGAGAAGTGGAGAGGGCAGCAGGCACATCCCAGCACATCCTCTGGGCTTTTGTAGCAAAATTTAATATACACACCCTGACAAAGGAAACTCTCTCAGCACACTGAACAACTGATGTGGAGCTCTCCCCTGGCAAAAACTCCATATCAAACTAAAAATTGTTTCATACATTTCAGTTGTAATGAAAGCACAAAAAAAAATCTGTATTTGATATTGGATTTAGAGCACTTAAGTGCTGTAGTCAGGAAAATTAGTGGCAAAATGCAAAGTCATTTTCAGAGTAACAAAATCATTACCACTCCCCCCCTTTAATTTTTATTCTTTTTCTCTGTCTTCCCGCCATCTCAGGCTTTTCCACAGACATTTCATGTCACATTTTAAACAATACACTTAGGCTGACATTTAGTTTTGTGAAAGCTGAAATAATTAATTGTTGGCTATTGGAAATAAACCCCTATGTTGGAATTTATTACCACATTTGGAAATAACTGTGTATGGCCTTTGGTTGATGTCCAGCAGATATTCCAGAACCATCAAGCCCCCTCTTTGAATCTCCAGTGCTTTTCTGCTGCCTCATGTCTCATCTTGATACTATAGAAAGTTTGACAAAATAAAGCAAATAAAGAAATCCTTCCTCATCCTTAATCTCCAGTTTTATTTCACTAAAATACTACCAGTTTGGATCAAAGAAATTACTAGGAGAAGTCTTAAAAATGTTCTCTTTTTTTCTCCTTTACATTTCCAATATTCTGAGTCTGTTAAGTGAAATTATTCTGTGGCCTTCAGCCATTCCCATGAGAACATCAACTTAATCCAATGGGAAGAAGCAAATTCAGGCACACTTAGGGATATTTCACCTTTCCAAGAGAACTGGAGATCAGCCATTAATGGAACAGGTGTCACCAGCACAAATATTAACTGCCATTTACTAAGGCATCACAAACTATTTGTGCAGCTTGCCAGAGAGCTCCTGTGAACCACCACAAAGCCCCCAAAGACTGAGCATCAGCAGATGGGGGGCAAAAACTACACAAAATACAAATGAGCACAAAATACTCATAAACATTAGAGCCAAACAGTTTGGCTGTAATCCAACAAAGCATTTAATTGTATGAGACAATCTATTGCTAAGCATGACTTCAGCACTTCCATAAATATATATTTTTAGTGCCTGCTTTTTAATTTCCAGGAATAATTATGCAGTTGACTTCAAAATAAAAAACGTTTAGAAATCTGATATTATCATCAAAATTATTTCTTCCAAACAGAGGTTCAGGGATTGCAAAGCTTTGGGATCCACAGGCAGGTTTTGAGTGGGTATTAGGTGGTTTGATTTAGGGGGTTTTGTGGTTACTTTTCCTCCCCACAAAATAATTCCCAATTCCACACAGCCAGTAAGACACATCTCTCAACTCAAATTAAAAAAAGCCAAATCTATTTCAGTACAAGTTTATTCAGAGTGTCAGTGGCTACAGGTACTTATTTGGAAAGCTCTCCTACTGCATTAAATTTCCTGGGAAAATTACCATCTTAAGGCTGAGAAAAGCTCAGCAGAGCAGCCCACCTCTCTCTATATATACATCTCTCCATAGCCCATCAGAAATCAAGACAACTTTCCAGTCAGGATGCAGAAGCCTGTGCTATATGCAGCTCTTCCTTGCTGCCTGCTGCATGCTAATGCTCTGGCTATTCTCTATTAATATTTCCAATTACCATATGACCTATTATTCTGACAGCTCAGCAAAAGGCTGAAGGACCAACAACAGCAAAACAAAACCTCACAAAACAAAGGGGGAAGAAAATGAAAACAAAACAAGGATTCCTGTACTGTTAGCAAAGGCTCTCTCTTGGTACTTCACTGTCTCTTCTACTCCACATATAAACAATTCCAGGGTTCTGCTCTGCTGAAGCTTCCACCAATCTTTGTTATAGCACTGCTTAAATAACAATTCTGCCTCTACAACGAAGCAGAAGTATCATTATTTTATATGAAAGCTGTATCATAAGAAAGATAAAAACCTCTATGGTTTTCTATTAAATGTAACTCCAAATAAAACAAATTTTTATCTATTTATTTGTGTCCATCTATATAAAGGCACATTCCCGTGACAAGGTTTCGGAATGTTTCATTCCAAAGCCACACGTGGAGGAGCCTGGCACACACCAGGCCATGAACACACAGAATACACAGCCAGGAATGTTCCAGAAAGCCAGGACCCATTCTCTTGGTGCTTTAGCCTCAGATCTATTTTGGTTTGGGGTTTTTTTTAACCTCTTTCACAGACAATGTCTCAGACACCATCTTGCTTCATAATGAAGACCTGAATTGCAGACAAAGCAAAAGCAGCAGAGCAGAACAAACAGCTTTGATTATCTTCTTCAAATATTGTTATGTTGGCATAAAAGTGTTTGGCTCTCACAATGCCTTTTTTTATTGTTTGAAACATGAATGGGTTCAGAGGAGCAGCAGCACAATGAGGACGATTCAGGACCTGTTTCACAGGGACACAAATGCATTGTCAGAGCAAACATTGCTCTCTGCATTCACCAGAGCAGAGGTCGAGGAGAAGCCCTCACTGCAGACACCTCCCCAGCCCACAGCAGCAACCACCATTATTCCTCCAGCAAGAAATCAGCTCAAAAGGAAAAACCAACAAAAAAAAACCAAAAAAAACCTTGCCAATATATATATACACACACACAAAATGATGTTGTCTCCTGAATATTTATTCTGTCAGCACACACAGTTTAAAACAACAATCCCATAAAACAGCAGGCATTTGCTTTTCTGGCTGAGATGGATCCAACAAAAGCAGGAAAAAGAACTTCTCAATTTAAAAAATACTGCACAACTGGCGCCATTAAATTTGTTTATTAGAAGTGTTTGAGGGATTAACAGGGAGGGAAGTACCAGGCCAAAATTCACAAGAACATTATAAACGTGTCAATTGTATTTTGCATTCTGCTGCCACTCATTTATTCAACAGTGCAAAAGGAAAAAATAGTCTTTGACTAGGGCATTACATCTAAATAACAACAAAAAAAAATCAATTTTAAAGGTATTTTCTCTCTTGATTGACCAGCTTTCCTTTATATGGTGTGTGCCAGTTTAATCCTACCAGTTTGGCTCAACAGCTTTCTAAAATAATTCTGCTCCTTGCTCAAGAAGAGCTCTGTGAGCATCACACGTTCCCCGCAGTGCCCTTGAAATAGAGCCTTGCTATTCCATCTGAGCAGGAAACCCAGAATATCAAAGATCCTAAACTGCAAGGGAAAAGCAAACACTTGGCTTTGCACCACTCTGATCCAAGGGAGAGCTTTGAGCAGCGTCAAAGGGATCCAGGTGATCTCTTGCCACTTGGAATCTTTGGGCAGCTGAAGTGAGCACATTTTAAACAATGTTTGGTGTGTAAATATTCATTCCAGAAATGGGCAGGTGACAATTATGTGCCCCCTGGAGCACTTTGAGATGGACCCAGAGCCCAGGGAAGATGTGGAAGTGGAAATGGCAGCCAGAGCTTTGCCAACCATTCACCTGCAGTGCTTCTCTCCTGCTCTGCAACCAGAACGTGGCTTCCTAAAATAAAAGCACAACCCCCAGCACAACAAACCTTCCCCATGTTCATCTGCCATTCTCATACTTCAGGCCAGGAGTTCAAATACAATATTCAATAAAACACAGGACCCAGCTAAACCTGCACTAATCCAAGGTATCTCTTTAAGTCTCCTTCAAGGATTTATCTGTGCTCACTGAGGAGAAAATAAAAGAAGCATCCATGCAGCACAATTATCTTAAATATCAGTTACCATCCCCAAAATGTACTACTACTGAAACTTGACATTTGCAGGAAGGAAACTGCTTAACTAAAATTGTTCAGCTGAAATATATACACTGTCAATACAACAAGTTCTCTGCTCTGGGAAGATGCCAATTCAATTCAATCATACACTGCTCCACTGCTGCAGGAGATTCTTTATTTTCCTAGGGGAAGAGGAAATAAATAAGCTGAAAACTCAGCTTTTAAAGTGTTGCTGGAATTCCTGTATCTAGTTCCCTGGCTGTGAGCTCTGTTCCATCTCACCAGTCCTGACTCCACTCCACTGTTGGAAATACCATTTGTTAGAGACATTTGACAGAGCATTATTCACTCACCTTCATTTTTTAACTTCCACTGTGCTTTACAAAAAGAGTAAGTAGATTTTGACAAGGGATGAGATGGCACATCTATTGATCCAACACAGGTCCACTCCTCTTTAGTCTTTTCCATTCATAAGAAATCTTTTCTATTCTCAATTTTTTTTTTACAAGCGAGCTTTACAAAGAAAGATTTTAAACAATTGCCTTGTCATACTTCATGTACACTTGTAGAGATTTTCTATACATGACATTCCTTTCTACAAGGGATTTTGAAGAAATGGGTGTTTTTCCTACATGACATAGTAAAAGCAGGTGACTCAGTCAAACTCTAAGACACGAGGTCAGAAAATAAAATATTTTGTACTCCTATAGTGATTACTGGGAGCTGGTCAAAACAAAATGCTGATGTTACAACCAGAAATAGCAAAACTCTAAACAAGAAAGGTAATCCAACTTCTCCAGTGACAGAACACTTCACGTGTAAAGCAGCTGGAAATTTACTGCCTGCTGGTTTGGAAGTTGAGGATTTCCCACCACAGCTGACTTTGGCATTTCCATCCCATTGACAACACTGTGGCTAAACAGTTACCAAACACAAAAGTACAGGCACAAAGATTGGCCCTCCCAAAAGAGTCTGTGCCAAAACAGTTTTTTAACAATACACACAAAAGACTTAAAACTTGGCAGGGGAACATAAGGAAAAGGTGAACATTTCTATTCAAATGTCCAAAACCCCAAGAATATTCATTATTCCATGGTAGAAAGAGAAGCAATAAAGAAGTGGAAATTAGTTAAACAATGCACAGGCTGCAGCCAATTACCTCTCCAAAATGAGTTAGCAGCATCTATTATATTTCATGTTAATATGCATTTTCTTCCAGCAGTTCCTAACTCCACTCAATGTCAAAGCTTTCCCAGCATCTCAACCAAGCACCACGAGAAAAATACGCACATTACTACAAGTATTTCTTTGCTCATTCTCAAAAGAACATGGCCAGGTGCAGCCTGTGAAGCAATTCAACATGCTGAGCCCTTCCCTTAAATTCTCATTTCCCCCTGCCTACCTCAGCACCTGAATTGTCCACAGAAAATCATCCCACAGTTCTAGCAGCCTTTCATAGCAGATATTACCATCTT
>NW_005054580.1:406930-439275 GCF_000277835.1 Geospiza fortis
AAAATATTTACAAAGGTATCCTTTCACTGCTGTGAATTTTTAATCACTGAATAATAATGCAGGTCTTAAAAAGCATTGCCTGACAAATGATCGCTGCCCACTACAGAACCTCTCAAGTGTCACATCTGTTAAAATTTCATGGAGGCAGAAGTTTTAATGATGTCTGAAAAATATCTATTTTTAAACACCAAGATTAAATGGAAAAAGAAAAAAAAAATTACTAAATAATTTGGAAAAAAGAATAATTTGGAAAAGAGGGTGGATAAAACCCAAAGCCTCAATAAGTGATTATTACAAAAGTGGGTGCTACGAAAGAACTGGATAGAAATGTCCATTGGTGACCTACAACTCCAACACCAGAGCTCCCATCCTGCAGCACAGCAGAAAACTCTTCATGCAGAGCCTGCTGGCACCAGCTCCTGCTGCAGAACCAGCAGGAGCTCTGTCTGCCCACAGGGACAGCCTTCCCTCAAAGACATTCGTTCGTCTCAGCCACTCCTGGCACTAAAAATGAAATCAAGGACTTTGTGATGGATGCTCACAGGCTGGGAGAGCTGGGGGTGCTCGCCTGGAGAGGAGAAGCTCCAGGGAGAGCTCAGAGCCCTTCCAAGGCCTGAAGGGGCTCCAGGAGAGCTGGAGAGGGATGCGGGACAAGGGATGGAGGGACAGGGCACAGGGAATGGCTCCCACTGCCAGAGGGCAGGGCTGGATGGGGGACTGGGGATTGGGAATTAGGAATTGTTCCCTGGGAGGGTGGGCAGGCCCTGGCACAGGTGCCCAGAGAATCGCTGGCAGTGCCCAAGGCCAGGCTGGACATTGGGACTTGGAGCAGCCTGGGACAGTGGCCAATGTCCCTGTCCAGGGCAGAGGGAGGATTGGGATGGGGTTTAAGGTCCCTTCCAGCCAGGCCAGCCTGTGGCACTGAGGCCATCAGGACAAGGGCTGTGACCCCAGCACCTGGACAGAGCAGAGCAGCCTCGCTGTGCACATCCTGCAGGGGACAGACACCCTGAGCCTCTCACACACACGCAGCTCCGTGTCCCCACATCCCAATGGCACTGAATAATGCCACAGCTCTCCCCACTCCCTTCACCAAAGCATGGCTTGGGATGCTTTTTTCCATTAAACTTGTCTCAGACCGCCAGTGTTTAATCCCATTTCATAGCTACAACGCTTTACAAGGAAGGTGCTCCCACATATAGCACAGTTTTTTATTTTCCTCTCCAAATTAACTGTCTTTCATGGCTTCATAACCTCTTCTGATAGAACAACAGCCTAAGCAAATGACTCCTCACCCCAACATAACAAAATTAATTCTCTAGCCCAAGGCAAAGGAAAAGGAAATGTTAGAAAACAAATGGCTAAAAAAGCAACTTAACTGCCAAAATCAGCTTCTTTCATGGGGTTTTAATAACTACTAGCTTTTCCAAATGAACATATTTGTAAAACATGAGAATCAACTTGAAAATCAGAAAAATAAAGTGAGGAAAAAACAATAACTTTTTATTAATGGAAAAACCTCTTCAGAAAAAAACAATACATCGAAAAATTGTGACAACACCACTTACAGAGTTTGCATAAATCCTATATAACTCTGTATTTAACAGGATGTGTATTTGTATGAGAAAATTGTGGTTTAGAATTAAACTTTGAGCAATTTTCCTTTGGAGAAAAGGTAACAATGAAAGGAAAAAAATAAAACAAAACCATAAACATTGTAGGAAAGAGATGACATAGCAAACACACAACACTATTTCCATAATTAGTTGCTACCTTTGCTGCAAATGGGTATCACAGAAAATACTATTAAAAAATAACCAGATGAATCAGAAGCAAGCCTAATGAGATGTCTATCAAATACCTCTGACCTGATAGGGAATTTAAAAAAAACAACATGGCAGCCATAAAACAAACTCAACCCAATCTCAGAATAACCAAGCCAAATAATGGTTACAAAAATAAATCTTTAAATGCTCTTAAAAATTTCAAGACATTAACAATATGCTCCATCATTCCAGCAAAACAGTAAACTGCTGCTTGGGAAATGTTCTGCATTCTAAATTAAGTCTGCAGATCCCAGGGATTATTTTATTTTGTGTTTGCCTCTGAGGTCATGTACAGTTTTGCTGTGAGTTATTTTCCTCTAGAACCTATAAAGCTGAAGCACCTCAAACTTTCTGACCTTGCAATACAAACATCTGCAATCAAACACAGAAAACCTTATTAAAGTGGGCAGCAGAAACCAAGGAATTAAATTGTAGAAATGTATCTAAAGTACAGAAACGACAATAAATAGAAATTCCTAAATTCTTTCCTTCTGTGCTTTACCTGCACATAAGAATCATAATGTGTCTATCCCAGCAAATTGAACTTTTCCTTTCGCCCTGCTTTATATCCACTGACTACTCCCAGGTTTGCTCTTTTTCTGCTTGTTTCTCTTTTTAGAGCCCTTCCTGTCTTTTTAAAGAGAAAACTTTTCATCTCTCCTGATTCCTCCTGCATTATTGTGTTGGGACTCCCAGTGCCAGGAGCACTGACAGCCACCCACAGACCCTGTCCTTGTCAGCAGGATGAGCTCTGACCTCAGACTGAGCTGCAGAGCTGGATTCCACATTTTCACACCCACTGGTGGGAGAACCATCTCCTCCAACCCCGTGGGACAAGGGAGGAGGATGCCCCTTCCCTCTGGCTTTGGGCACAAGCTTCAAGGTGCTCAGGAAAACAAGAGAGAAAAAGTGTTTTGTCAACAGTTTTCATCAGCAGAGCAGTTCTAGCTTTAGTCCAAGCACAGGATTGTTACTGGGAAACATAAGAACACAAAAAAAGCTTTTGAAATACTATTGGACTCATTCACAGTGGGAAAAAAAATATGTTTAATAAAGAAGATTGTTACAATTATTCCTTCAAATGTGGAGTTGAAAATCTATCTGGTGACCACCTAGCAGCACAAAATCCATGGAGAGAAGCACATTTGAAAAGAACTTCCTCCCTCAAACTTCAACAGGTGGAGCTCACAAGAAATGGCAAAGCCCAGGAGGGGAATGTCCCTTCCCCACCTGCTCTTAGCCCTTAGCTGGGGCCAGCCCATCACACCAGGGCAGGATGTCAAGGACCCTGTGGTCACTTCATCTGCCCTAGCCCATGGTGCCACCATCTCCATCATTAACAGAGTGGAATTTTAATGACATGTCCCAGCCTGGAAGCCACCAAGGATATTAACAAAGCCCAGCTGTGATTTGCTTTGCTTACAAAAATACCTGTTCAGCTAGCACAAACCCCATTCTCAAACTGCAATTAAAAAATTGTGTCCTGGTTTGGAACTCTTGTCCCAAGTGCATGTGCCACTCACGTTCCCTTCCAACAGGATTCAGGTCTTGTTTATCTCAACCCATAGCAATGACTCTCACTTGGAGGATTTAAAACTTTTTCCTTTAATATCTTCAGCTCAAAGCTTTCAGAGAACCCCAGAGCAGTCAGGACCTCTGGAGATGATCTAGTCCAGCCCTCCTGCCAAGGCACAGTCACCTAGAGCAGCCTCCAAGCGAGGCCACCAGCTTTTGCAAACTGTCAAACCTCCCCACTTGGTTGCCTTATTTACCTTTGAATAGCAATAAAAAATAGAGCCAAGTCCTTTGCTCAAGGGGATCACAGCATCAGTAATACTGCTGCAGTTAGCATTCTCCAATTTTAAATTTTCATTAAAGAATTCGTATTACTCATGAGCCTATGCAATATTCTAATCATGCTGTATTACCTTTTTCCATTAAAGAGTCAGTAAATTCAGAGTACAAAATCTTTTCATTCTCCTGACAGCCAGCAGGGACAGAAATACATCTCCTGCAGATCTGTCTTGCAGGTTTTTTATCTACAGACCAACACCATAAGTATAAATCATTTCTGAGCAAGTCCAGGAAGCTCTTTTTCTGGTATCTTGCTGGAAATCAGAATCTAACCTTTTCCCTGAAAATTCATCAAGGATGGATGACACAAAGCATATGTCATCATTTTACCTGCATTTAACCTTGTCCAAATGTAACTGGGGCCAGCTTAGCAGAGTGTCCAGCCATGAACACACAGGCCACAGTTCAGCTTTTTTGCTGATAAATGGGAATTGCAAACTTTATATATAAAGCACAGAGCCAGTCTTGGAACTTGAATGCAAAATGGTTGCATAGATCTTCATTTCTGACTTTGCAAGTCTTAACCTTCCTCATATTTACCATCAGCTTTTCCAAAGAACAAACAACCAAGAGCAAACCACTTTGCTGTGGAAGCACAGCCTCAGTTGGAGGGTTAAGATTCAATTCACAGAAAGACAATGGATGGATGGGTGATAACAGAAAAAAAAAATTGGTTTAATTATTTTTTTTTTGTTTGTTTGTCTTAATTTAAAAAAAGCATCCTTGAAAATTACTCAGAGAAAGAAGCAGACTCCAGAAATATTAATCTTGTTTTATTTATAGTCAGGGTCGTGGGAAATCTGTCCTGAAACATAAAAAAATACAGCCTCCCAGATTAGGTTGGGTATGGGAATTCAAAGAATGAACAGCTATGGGAAAGTTTAAATTCTCATCAAATACACCTGAGTGTCCCCGTTCAAAAGGGTTTGTACTTTCTGCCACTCATTAAGCAGAGAGCACAAAGGCAATTGTAATTGCTGGAACACCCAGGACTAATTATTGTGGTAACCCAGAATTTACCAAAAGCAGGAGCATCTCTAATGTTCACAGACTAGAGTCTGTGGTCATGGGTAATCATTGCATGATTGGGATATTATTTCAATGATTATATTTGACAAGGAAAAAAATCTATTAAAACGCTTTATTAGATTAATAAAAACAATCACTAAACTTTTGTTAAATACCCCCTACATCAAAGCCTGCTGTACATACTAGTGAATTAATTGTATCTAGCAACACTTCTTATCCCTAACAACTAAAACACTGATGGCAAGAGGATGCCTTCTTTCTGTACTTATTGCTCTCTTTGGTGCTTGCATGACAAAATTCACCCTCTGCCCCTTGTGCTCCACACTTTAAAACGCTGTTTGCTCTGAGCACTGCATCAACAAAGCACAACAGGACAAACAAAGCCCACAGAACAGAGCCCGAGCCCAGGACAGCCTCTGACCGCGAGGAAATGATCCTGGCTCAGCTCAGGCTGTGCCCCTGTGTGCCCAGGCACTCACTCTGCTCTGCCCACATCAGAACTGCAGGGACAATTCTGTGTTCTCAGCACAGCTCCAGCTGCACAGCCACAGCTTGTCACTCCAGACAGACTCCACAGAAATGCCACCAGACCTGAGCCATCTACACCTCAGAACTTTGGATTACCCTTGAAGAAACAGCACCTTACTGAAGAATTGTGCTGATTTTTAAATTTCCCTGTGATAAATGTATGCTTTGGGGGTTGATCCTTTCAGGAAATCAATCAGGATCTGAATCTCAGCAGTAAATCCACAGAGTGCCACATTCCCCGGGGCATGCCAGCCACAGGCTCACCACTCCTGGAGGCAGCTTTGTGCCAGCCCTTGCACAGTCTGCCAGGCTGTGACCAGAGCCCCAAACACAAAACACTCATTTCAAACTGCAGAGGTTATTGTATTTGTGGGGTGCCCTGATGAAGGCAGCAATGATGAATCTGACTCCACGTTCTCAGAAGGTTAATTTATTACCTTATGATACTATAATATATTAAAGGATGCTAAATTAAACTATACTAAAGAATACAGAAAGGATTCTTACAGAATGCTAAAAAGATAATAATGAAAACTCCTGACTCTTTTCAGAGTTCTGACACAGCCTGACCATGACTGGCCAAAGAGTGAAAACAACTCGCAGCAGAATGCAATGGAACAATCACCTGTGGTAAACAATCTCCAAACACATTCCACATGTGAGCACAACACAGGAGAAGCAAATAAGATAAGAATTGTTTTCTTTTCTCTGAGGCTTCTCAGCTTCCCAGGAGAAAAATCCTGGGTGAAGGGATTTTTCCAGAAAATGTGAATGTGACAAGAGGTGACATCAGCACCTGCCCTGCTGGCCCCTCATGTCCCACACCACGAGCAGGGGAGTGAGGAACCCCTTGCATTTCTGCCAAGCAGAATCACTCTGTGCTCTGCAGCACCTTCAATCACCCACTCTGAGCAGCCCTGGGTGACAACACCAAGCTCTGTCCCACAGCTCTGTCCCAGGCACCCCCCTGCCCTGAGTGCCTCAGGAAGGAATCCCCCTGGAGCTGACTGCCATCAGACTGGATTTTTTTTTCTCTCCAGAAATGCTGCAATTATCTTTCTCCACACTGCAGGCAGGTGAAGTGTGGGTGCCAGGTGCCTGCCAGCTGGAATGCAGCCTGGAATGCAGCACCCATGGTCCCAGCTGCTCTGCACCTCATCCATCACACCCTCAGAGACACAGGGGTGGCTCCCAAAAGTCAATAACTCTTCTAGTAAAGTCCATTCATTAACCAGTGTGAGACTGCAGCAGCACTCAGGGACACGTGGGCTCAGATTCTCACAGACACACAAACACCTGCCTGCATCTCTTATTTCCTTCATTATTAGGGTTTCTGTCTACCCTTTCTATCCCATTTCTGTTCCCATTTCCTTTCCTTTTATAATAAAATATAAAATAAAAAATAAATAGAAAATAAATATAAATATAAATATATAAAATTAAAATTATTAAAATAAAAAAATAAAAATAAAAATAATTAGAGAAAATAAATATAAAATAAAATATTTCCTTACTTTTTATAATAAAGTATACCTTTTATAATAAAATAATAATGCTTTGATTTGACTGAGTGCATATCACTACTCTGTTCATACATATGCTATTTACCTGTAGATTCTCAAATACAGATATATTATAGGCATATTCAATTCACCAATGCTCTCTAGGAACTGCTGTCATAATGACAACATTTCCATTTTTATTTACCACTAACTAAAATCACTATTATTTTATTGTGCCTGCAGTTACCCAGATTCAGGGAGCACTGGGGTTTTTCACTGAATTGGTTGTTTGGGGTTTTCTGTTATTGTTGGAGGTTTTGGGGGCTTTTTTGGTTTTGGGGGTTTTTTTGGTTTGTTGGTTGGTTGGGGGTTTTTTGTTTGTTTTAGGGGGGTTTTGGGGGGTGGTTGTTATTTGGGGTTAAAGGGGGTTGACTTTGTTTTAACTTTTTGCTTGTTTTGTTTTTAATGATGAATTTCCTTAAAAGAAAATCACAGAAAAAAAGAAAAACACAAAAGAAAAATTATTTAAAGCACACAGATAAACTCCATTTCCCTGAACAAAACCAAAACCCCAGCAGGGCAAATCTCCTCTGTGGACAGAGCTGGGTGTGTTCCATGCAGTTCTCTTCTCCTTTACCCCCACCACCTGATCCCAGGGTACTTTCTGCTTCCCTCCCTGCACACAGGGCCACCCAAAGCCCAACACCCAGCTCTGACATCAGCATCCTTCCCAGTCAAGGAGGGAATGCAGTTTATGAGGCAGCCCAGACTCAGAGCACGTTTCAGAGGCAGCACCACGCTCCTCAGCAGTGACTGCATTGGTGTCCCTGCCATTTCAGTGGCTGTAAGAAGCATTGCTTCACTTAGGGAAAGCACACACTCATCCCCAAACCTCATCTCTCTTTAAGATACATTATGTCAAACCCAAAACCATACAAAACTGAATACAGAAGTATTCAGAAACTATTTCATTACTCAAGGTAGAAGTTTCACAGTTGGGTTTTTTTAGACGACTATCATAAAAAAAACCACACACAAATTAATAATTTCAGGATCTATATTAGAAGCAAATAAGAGCATCTCAACAGAGAAATGAATGCACAGTGGAGTTGGTTCCATACATGCTCACTGGCATTCTGGCCAGGACCAGAACGTTCCTGACTTTGTCTGTAACTCTCTCCAGATGAACAGGAGAGCCCAAACCCACCTGACAAAAGTTCTGAACACTTCATTGAAGAGAAGTGTCCACATTAATCAGTTAAACATTTCCTAAGCACACAGAGCTGCAGGGCTCACACTCTTTGTTACTTCAATATTCAGGCTGACAGATACCAGAGATCATCCCAGCTCCTGATACTTTATCGGTCCTACAGGAGACTGACACCAAGCTGAACATCCATTTCCATCAGTTGCTTCTATTTACAGCATAAGAAATTCACACAAACTGCTCCTCCTTAACAATACCTATCTGGTCCTATCAACAAGGGAGCCAGAGTAGCAAATGTTGTGATGTGAGCACTAAATTAATTTCCTCTTTGTCACTCCCACCATGCAGTGAGCTGAGTTCCTGATTTCTAATCACCACTTTTCCCAAACACCTTCATCATTTCTGTCCTTCACACTGCTGGAATGCTACACAAGGCAGAGGATTTCTCTGGTTCTTGCAGTTGGTTCAGGACAGTTCACTGAGCAAAACCTCTTATCACCTCCTGCTCTGTGCTGCTCACACCCCAGGGGACTGCACAGAGCCCATGGATTTTCTGCCATCAGCAAAGTCAGGCCTCCTCCTGCTGACACACAGAAAGCTTCCTCAGCTCTGCAATGGGCTGGAAATCACCTGCAGAAGTACCTGTGTTACAAAACAAGGCAAGCAAAACACAACTGAGCTGAATGCAAAGCCTCTCTCAGTCCAGCCAAGCCTTCAGGCTCAAAAGCAGGAGAAACAGACCCATTTCTTCTTGGATGAAATGAATGGGAAGGAGATCCAGTGGTGCCCTGCAGCAAAGCAACAGCCCCCTGTCAGCTTACACTGGTAGGCTGAATTTTGGACATTAAAGCCTAGGCCTTTAAAGCACAACATTTTGTTAGAGGTGGATGATGTAAAGTACATTCATTAACCGGTGTGAGACTCTGCAGCAGCACTCAGGGACACATGGGCTCAGATTCTCACAGACACCTGCCTGCATCTCTTATTTCCTTCATTATTAGGGTTTCTATCTAGCCTTTCTAGCCCATTTCTGTTCCCATTTCCAGAACTCCAGATTTAGATTTCCTAAGGAGATCATCTGGGACAATGAACGCAGCCATGTCCAGCCTGACCTTCCTTTCTAAAGGGTTGTTCTGTGTATGTACAGAGAGCCTTTACAAGAACACCCTTCTTCTTGCTTAAAGTATTCTAAAAATATTACTTCCTAATGAGGATCTCATTTGCATGACAAATTCTCTGTGCAGTGTCAGAAACATCTTGAAATTAAGATGTCATGCTTACAGGAATTATTCTGCACACAGATGAGTTCTCACCAAACTTTGCTTCTGACAAGTTAATTTCATTTTCCTCATCATGTGCTTTGACAGCAAGATAAGAGAATCAAAGCCTTTCCCCAGTGAGAATCCTTTGCTCCTACATTAATTGGAACCAAAGAATATCATCCACTTGAATTCATCCCCACTTTTCTGGCCAAATATTTAAAATCAATCATTTATTGAGTTAACAGTACATATGTCATCCATGCTTTCCACTGCAATTCTTGCAGGAGGAAATGCAACCATTAAAGAGAAACATTAATAAAACAACTGAAGTTTTTTCCTGTCACCCTGATTTTTAAAGATTTTCTAAGCCTTCTGATGTTTACATTCTTGTAAGGAACTTTTTCACACACTTCATGTAAATAACTTATTGTTTTGCATTATTTTATGGAGGAGGAGAAATTTGATGGGCTGTTGGTTTGTCCAGTGTCATTGGAGAGGTGGCACTTGCCCCCTCCAACCCACTGCCACTTTTGGAAATCTATAAATGTTGGAGTCAGAAAAATAAAAGTCTTTTTTTTTTACCTTGGAAAGAACAGTGATTCCATGTTGTGTTGTTTTGTGTCCTACAGTGACATTTCCTACCTCTACACAATGGATTTAAATTAAAAGAGAACATAAAACCATCAAGGCTTGAAAATTGGGGATAAATAAGACAAAGCTCTCATTTTAAAGCAAATTTTAAAAAAAGAACTTTAAAAAAAATCCTGAAGCCAATATTCTCTGCATTCTGCAGAGAAACACATGCACTGAGAGACAGACCTAGGCACAAATCCTCTGCCTGGAGAGAAAGCAAACTCAGGAGCTGCTTCCTGCTCCAAGCCCTCCAGAAACATCCAGCAGGGAAAGCTCTGCCCAGGCTCAGGGAGCAGAGAGCAGCACAACTCCAGCCACAGCCTGCAAAACTTTCACTTGCTTTAAAAGTGTTCACATCACATCACACTTTGCGCTTTCCTGTAGGGCTCCTTGGCACGGGAGAAGGAACCTGCAGGATCCCAGCATCCCTGCGCCCCTGGCAGGAGTGGGTGCAGGGAGCTTTCAGTCACACCTCCCTGGAAAAAGCTTCACTGGATCCTCACACCCTGTGACAAAAGCTTGACGGAGCAAATAAAAGATATTTCTTCCTCTACCTGGAGTCTGAGAATATGTGAGAGCTGTGCACCAGAAAGATCAGATCCTGTACACTTCTTTTCTCTCCTCAGCCTGGAAACTTTGGGGATTAATGGTGAAGTCATGAAGGAAACCTTAAATAGACTCTGTTTTCCACCATCACCCAGCTCACTTTCTCAGATTTTATCTGCTTCAGTTTCCCACTCAAATCTTATATTAGATTTTTTTTCCTCTTTTTTCTCCACCTCCAAGCTTTTCCATTTTCTTACATAATACTGAATAAATATTTTATAGCCAAAGAGGATTTCTACCTGTTATGTAACTCACATTTTTTGGAGGCAGCTTCCCATCTCATTTTTACTGATAGATCCTTTGGTGAAACCAGGAGCTGCACTGATGCAAGCAGAGTGTGCCCAAACTTAAACAAACAGATCTGTTTCTGCCACATTAAAAATGCTAAATGGGGTGAAATCTCATTTCATTGATATGCAGAGGGGGACGACAATGTTGAGGAAAATATTACCATATGTGTATAAACATCAACAAAACTATTAATTGTCACATAATGAGGCAGCAATTTAAGCATGCTGAGCAGATGCATCACAGCTAAACTGGAAGGAACAGCCACGTTTTAATTCTGAACCAGGCTGGGCTCCATGGCTGGGTTTTGGATGTCCAGTCACAGATGCTTCCCAGAGCCAGAGAAATTTTCGAGCAATCCCCTCTAAAAACTGCTCTGAGCAGAGCTCTCAAAAACCTTGGATAAACTTTGCAGATCTTGGACAACAATATCTGTCCAAAAGCTACAAATTCTTTCTTTAGCTCTGGCCAAAACTTTAGAAAAAAAAAAGTAATTCCACCTTTTTCTGGCCACCCACCTGTTTGTTCACACCATAATGCTGGATATAGCAGGAAGGTGCTTCAATTATCAAAAAATGTCTGTGCTCATCAATATACAATCAGGTCACCTGCAGAGGATGGCAGAAATTCTGTGTAGGAGAATGTTACACACCCTCTGTTGCTCATTTCACAGTCAAGAGCCTGATGTTTCCAGCCAGGCCAGCAGCAGTGGGTACAGAAGCAGAGCAAGCTGAGAGCAAATCCATCCTCTTCTCCCTCACCACAAGGAACACACTCACTGTTTTATCCCAACAGGATGCTTCATTTCAGAACTACAGTTTTATGACGAATAATAGTTATTTCAGATTTTAAAAATTTAAAATTAGTTGTGGTTGGTTTTCACCCATTTTAGTTAGTAATTAATAATGCAGTGATGGATCCTGATTGATAACATTTGGGGAAAAATACATTACAAAGATTGGCTTAAAGTTTGATAACAAGAACAATATTACAAAGAGCACAGGTATTACACTGCCATCAATTCCTCTCAGGATGTGTCCTGAATGTGGATTTTTTTTAAGAAATGCAAAGAAGACTCCATATAAAGCTACTAAGTTGTAATTGGATTTAATATGGTCAGCTGCTTTCACTTGTAGTTTTAGGCTAGAAAACAGAATACAGAAAAGAAACATTCTGTATTTACTCAATCACTTGAATCACTTCAAGGAGACCATGTAACAATCAGAAAGGCCCCATTTCTTCCTTCCACATGGCATTAAATCAATGGCAACGTTGGGCAGAGGAAATTTGGGGTTTCAACACAATGTTGGGACAGAATTCTGGGGCTTGTATTCTACAAAAAGAGGCAGAAGCTCTTTGCTCAGCACTGAGGGCTTTATTAGACACCAGCAAAAGCAAGTGTCTGGGAACCTAGGAGGTTACCAACACAAAACACCATTAAGGTGGTGCCAGAAATATTTATAAATGGGGCAGGAAGGGCCTTGAAAAGACTCCTTCAATTCTGGATTCCTCAGAAATGTTCCCTTCTTCCAGGCACCCAAACCCCCAGCCTTGGGGTCACAGCTCTGCCACCCGAGCTCGGGGATCGCTTGGGCTGGGGGGGACCCCGATCCACAGAGGGTCAGAGACTGCAGTCAGTGGGAAACGGGGAGAGGGGCGTGGGAAACGGAGAGAGAGAACGGAGAGGGAAACGGGGAGAGAGAGAGAGAGAGAATGGAGAGGGAAACGGGGAGAGAGGGGAAACAGAGCAGGAAAACGGGGCTGGGAAACGGGGAGAGAGAGAGAGAGAACTGAGAGGGAAACAGAGAGAGAAAGAGAACAGAGAGGGAAAGGAGAGTGGGAAATGGAGCGGGAAACAGAGAGAGAACGGAGAGGGAAACGGAGAGAGGGGGAACGGGAGCGGGAAACGGGGAGAGAGAGAGAGGACGGAGTGGGAAACGGGAGTGGGAAACAGAGAGAGAGAGAGAACACAGTGGGGAACGGAGAAAGAAAGGAGAGGGGAAACGGGAGTGGGAAACGGAGAGAGAGAACGGAGACAGAACTGAGTGGGAAACGGAGAGAGAGAGAGGGAAACGGAGAGAGAGAGAGAGAGAACAGAGCGAGAAATGCAGAAGGAGAGAACGGAGTGGGGAACGGAGCGGGAAACGCAGGGAGCGGAATGGGGAACGGAGAGATAACGGAGCGGGGAACGCAGGGAGCAGAATGGGAAACAGAGATAACGGAGCGGGGAACGCAGAGAATGCGGCCGTGCGCGGGTGACAAAGGCGGCACTCGAACGGCCCCGCAGCACCGGGAGGAGTGCAGCCCCGCGCGGTGCCGGCCCCAGCGAGCCCCGCGGGCTCCGGAGCATCCCCGGGAGGGGACGGGAAAGGAGCTCATCCATCCATCCATCCATCCATCCATCCATCCATGGGCAGCTGCGGGGACTGAGCTCCCCTGGGCTCCCCCCGCACCACCCAGGAGCAGCAGAGCTGGGATCTGCTCCGCTGTCAGTAACTCACACGCTGTCTGTGCTCCAGCGCAGTGAGCAGGAAGGCCACAGCTGCTGCAGCCCTCAGAGGAGCAGCATCCAATAAACGCTGCGAGCCTCAGCAGCATTTAAAACAGCAAAATACATCTCCACAGCAAACAGTACAGGGGACTGAGGCTGCTGACAGGGCCTGGATGTCTTATCTTCATTTATCCTGAGCAGATCGCATTATCAGCCACCAAATGAATTCTGCAAGAGAGGGAGGTTTAACATCCAGTCTTTTGTCCTGGATCTTAAAACCTCCTTTTTAACAATAATAGCTCAAAAGACATATTTCTTCTGTCTTAAATAGATGTCAACTCAATAGCTGAAGCTTGAATACAGTTTTCAATAAACGGTAATTCAGAACTGAAGATAAGGCAAAGGATGAGGGAAGTGTTCAGTGCCTCCCTTGTGAGTGCCCTATCACAACACAAGGACTTGACTGAGAAAAATGCCATTAAATGGAGAAAGGGGAGAGAGACGTTTATTGGCACTCACACACACAGATATACATAAGGAGGCTATTTGGCTGAAGAAATAGAGTTTAACAGCTCAGAAAACCTGGCCATCAAGCTCAGGGACAAAACCTGTTCCTAACCTGTTTCTTTAACCCGAGGTTAAAGGAATGACAAACATGCACTAACAACCAAAAGTGTGATCACCCAGTGCACACAAACTCATTGACCAGTGATGGTGAGCACAGAAACACCAAAACTGGAGTATCATTAACAGGAGTTTGGAGCCTCTGTTTGGACAAAACATTCCATTTCTTGAAGCCTCAAAAAAAAAAACCCAATATATATAGAAAGCAGCCCAAGTTTCTGTATTAGTTTCCCACTGCAGAAAGAGGATGTCTCTAGTCCCTGAGCAAACACCAGCATGGAAACAAACCAGACAGTGCTGATGGACTGAGCCAAAGTAAGCACTGGGTGGGGTGGCACCAGTTTCTCACTCGGGGTGGGTTTTTTTCATGCAAAGAAAGAATTTTTCAAATAACTTTGAGCATCTCTAAATAACAACTTGTAATCAAACGAGTGTTGAGACTGCTGCAGCACAAATTAGAGCTGCAGAGTTCAGCACAGATCTGATAATCTCAGCTGGCTCCTGGTGCCACAGTCTTTGCATCTTACGTCAGCGCGAGCAGAGCGAGCTTACGTTTGTCCCGACACACATCCAGGGATTTTTGGGTGCTGGCTGGGGCAGGACAGGCTAAAGCCATGGAGCAGAGCCAGCCCAGCACTCCAGGCAGCAGTGCCAGCTCCAGGGGTGACAGCTGGGCACAGCTCTGCCCAAGAAGGTCAGTTTCCAGGGGATCTGACAGTCTCAAATACAAAAAGAAGTTTGGTGGCATAGCTCTGTGCATGTGAGTGTAAAAAACCTCTTTGGTGCATGCCACGATAGCAGCTGGTTCTGCTTTCTCACCCCACAGGTGACTCCTCTGAACTAACAACTGCACAGGAATAACCTCCCAGCTCAGCAAAGATGGGCTCTGGTTACTTATAAACAGTCACTGGTGCTTCAAGACAAAATTTACCTCTTCAAACACCTTTTGGTTTATGCACACAGAGAGCCAGGCAGTGATGGTTGATAAAATACTGATGTGCAAATGTAACAATAAAATCCCATTAACTCTTCACAGAAAGAGCTAAATATCATTTACATCCTAGGGAGTGTTTGGTGTGAACTCCTGTCCACCCTCTCCTGCTCACCTGGTACCTTTTGTATCATCATAAAAACACTGCAAAAGCAGCAAATTCGGTGCTTTGATATGTGGCAGCACAAGCATCAGAATTTCCCACGTTAGGAAGAACACTGAGGGGGGGAAGTCTCAAATTACACAAAGTTGGCAAAGTCGGTACATTATCACTACTGAGCAAAATGCAACAAAATTTCTGACTAGTCGTGTATAAGGCTGGCACCAATGAACTGGAAGTTCATACAAATGATACTTTGGTCCTTTTTAACTTCCACTTCTTGGGGTTTTATTCTAAGAGAAGACAAACTGCACTACAACTGAAAATTTTTGGTCCAAAATAGAAATTTAAAAAACAGATTATAGCTAAAATTCAAGAAGAAGCATTTAAAGATCTTTCAAAGCTCCAGAAATGAGGTTTTTCATCTTCTTTCTTGCTCTAGTCTGCTTCTATGAGAAAAACCATATTCTAAGCATGAAGTGTTTCACAGACTATACTCCTGAGAGTTAAATTTTCCTCTGGTTTTTTGTTGGTTTTGGGTTTTTTTTAAGGCCAACTCTATGCTCTATTTAGTTTTGCCTTCCCACTCACACACAACACTTTAAAATTTACAAGTTCCAGTGATACCAACTGCTTTCATAAAATTTAATCCTTCTCCTGACAGATCTTGCTGCTCTTGAACCTCCAGCCATTGCAGTTCCATAAACCCTCTGCTCTCAGGTTTCTCACACGTCCAGCAGAGTGCACAGAAAAGGTCATTTTGAGTGTTCAGGAGCAGAACAAAACCAGGAGGTGCTGCCAGCCTGGCAGGGGAAGCTTTGCCCACGAGATTTCAGATTCCAGAACTCACTGAGACCTCTCAGACCCAGCAGCTCCTGCAGCCAGAAACCCCCGTGTGCCCCAGAAAAGGCTGCTGGAACTGGCACTCAGATGTTTGGGCAGAGAATTCACCGTGCTCTTGACAAGGTTTTAAGGGTATTTTATGGGAAGCTGGGGTGTTACAGTGAGATATTTGTGATGTTCACGTCTCAGTGTAAGAGCAGCGCAAGCCCAGCCTTTTCCAACCCAATATTCCCACAGCCAGACCTGAGGAAGTCTGTAGGGCAGCACCCTGAAATCCCACACGGGGGGAAAAGGGACAGAAGAGGAGCAGAAAGGAGTCAAGACAGAAAAAGGCTTTGCTTTCTATTTCTGTGTTCCAAGGAAGACTCCTGAAGTATTCATTCTGCTTTCCAGAAATTACACCAACAGGCAGCTTGGAGTTGCCCTTGTGAAATGTGGGCTAACTTTAGGACAGAGGACATGCTATAAAGTCAAATGAAATTATGCCCATTTACATAAAAAGTGAAATAAAATGTGCTATTTTAGGGTTTTCAAGCAAATATTTGGTTAAACTGATTTACAATGATGCAGTAAGAGACAGCATGAAATAACAACCCATCACTTTGGTCACCTACAGTATCCATTTGAATTATTTCACATAAATAAAAGTGCCTGAGAATACCTGCAGCAGTCCTTGCTTAGAGGGGTTTGAGACATCCATAACCATGCAAAGTAAAAAATATTTACTTTTTTCCAGACAAGGCTCCTGCATTATGTATGGCCAGTAGAAATACCTTTGCCTGAAATCAATTGAAACCATCCATCTGGAGCAAACAAGAAAATTAAGCACTTAAGAAAAAAAAAAAAAACTTCACAGCTTACCACCCTCAACCCAGGGAGCCTAAACCTTATTTTACACAATAATTCTCAAGTATTAATGTTGTCCAGTAGCATTCTATAAGAGCAACTAATCTCCTTAACTGAAATCCACTGACTGGAAACATATTGAATATACTGTGGGAACAGCCTGAAATTACAACCTAAGCTGCCCAGGAAAACAATGGCAGTCCCATGAAACATCCTGTGAGCTGAGAGCTGGACAGGAACAGCAGGGACTGGACAAAAATGAGATTTTAAAAAAAAAGGTGAGTCTCAGGAATTTTAACACCTCCTGGTCATCTCCTATCCCTTGGGAAATGGAACATGGCATCTTCTGCACATCCTTCTTTCAACTTCTTCAGTTTGCACTCAAGCAGCTCCAAGCTTTGCCAGTTCTTTTGAAATGGCCACCAAAATTGGCTCCAAATTCTGCAGGCTGTGAATGCCTCTGCTGGAGCTCAGCACAAGGGCTGTTCTGCCCCTGCTGGGTGCCAAAGCCTTTTCTCTACCAGCACTGCCTGAGAGCACCAGGAACAGGAGAAAGGGAACCAGTGGGAGAGGGAAAAGCAGCCTGGGTGACATCCTGAGCCAAATCAACTCAGCTCTGATTGATTTAAATCACTAATGAGTGAAAGCCACAAGCCTGGTTTCCTGTTCTAGATCACTCAGGGAAATAAAATCTTTTACCATGTAGATTTGAAGAATTTTGGAGTGTTTTGATTTTTCATGGCAGTTCCTTGCCTCAGAAGCCAGACATGAACACTGGTAGCAAGTGCTTGTTCATGTATCAGTGAGGTGAGCTCTCACCATTAAACACATGGCCTGCCAAACACTGCCTCCATGGCTTTGCCCTGGTGTTTCAAGAGTTATTTTTCCATGTTCTGAGCAATGACTCCTCTGACAGACCCCAGCAGCTCGCCAGGTTGTTTTCTGCTCACCTTGATGACTAAAATTCCTGTTCTAGGGAATGAAAGGCAAATCCTCCCAGGCACAGGTACTCTGCTTTAGTGCCCTGGCTGACATCTGTGTGCGCCTGGAAATGTTGCTGCTCTCTGGCCATGCCTGTTTGCTCTCTGAAGGACATCCCAGGGAGCATTTTCAGAGGAGCACATGCCACTGCACTGCTGCTCTACCTGCAGCTCTCTCCTCTCTGCCCAGGCTTCACCTTCAATCTGCTGCACAGAAAACCCGTTCATTTACAGTATCTTAATTACTGCTCCTTTTCTTTAGCATCCTCAGTTTTCAAGCAATAGGGTCAGCTGAGAGCACAGCATGGCCCTGCTGTTGGCCTGAGACACAAATTAAAGCTGATTTGGCTCTGCCTTTCCCCCAGAGCAGTGAGGGCTCTCAGGTCTGAACTCTCAAACACCCCCACCTGTGTCTCCCTCAAGTTCAGCATCACTTCTCCACTACAAAATAAAAGGCATTTCAACTGGAACTTCTGGCTGTTCACCCTTATAAAAAACACTGCAGTCCTATTTGCTCTTTGTAGGAAGATTAAGGAAAGCTTCAATATTTGTAGGGTTTGAAAAAGTTTCCCATTGATTGTGTGAAATCCATCTGAATGGACGTGATTAAACTCACAGCTGATGGCACTGAGGTCAGCACTGTGGGATCAATGCAAATAAACCTTTCCTGCCTCCAGAAATCAGTCACATCTACCCAAAGAGAAAAATGTTCAAGGCAGAGCCACCAAGTGATTTATAGCTGGTGGCATTACTTCATTTAAATAAAACACTCATTTAACATCCCAGCAGTGATTCTTCCAAGCTGAACTTACTTTTCTGTGAGAATTATTAACCAGAGAAAACATTTTTCTCCCTTTAACCATACTGCCTCAATCTGTTTTTTTATTTGTATTTTGTTTCTGGTAGGAAAAAAAAAATCCCCTATGGACTAAAGTTGTAGAAAAAGAGAAATTTTCCTATAGAAAAAAAATATTATATCAGCAAAATATCAGCTATCAGGTAATGATAGGAGAAGAACTCAAGAGAAACATTAACTTTCACTGTCTCTGAGATCAGGTTTCAGAAGACATCACCTTCTATCTGCTTTGGTGTTACCTTGGCACCAGAGACAAGGCAAGACAACAGATTATTCAGATTATTATGAATAACTCGAAAACAACAAGAAGCTGTGCACAGGAGTTTCACAGAGTTTAGGACAGTGTGGTACAATGCACTAGGGTAAAAAAAAAATCCGATTCCTATCAGAATATTATTTCTTTCACATTAAAATGTTTCCAAGTTGAATCCTCGGTAGTGCAAGTGAAAATTGAATTTGGGGCAGGAAAAGGCACTCAGGGAGTGCTTTTTGTAATGTGGACTTTTGTCTCATTGGAAATGGCCCAAAAGGCCAGGTACAAGCTGTAAGGAATGGTTATGGCTCGTGGCCCTGCTTGCCAGAGGATGCCAGGCTCTGAGGGAAGAATTCAGTGCTGGGATCACCATTGTCCATCCAGGGGTTAAAATGGAATTTGCCTTATGGGACTGTGAGTTGTGAATTTTCTGCTGTTTCTTCTGAGCCCAGTCTGAGACAAGTTTGACCAGGATGCTCTTTGGTCGCTCCCAGTGTGAGCCAGGATCACAAACACAGCAGGACAGCTCAGCTCTCTCAGTCACAGAGACAAGAGACAGAGGAGCAGGTGAGTGTGCCCTGCAGGACGTTTTCAAACACAGCGTCTGGAAGGCCTCAGAGTGCTGCCATCATTCCTTCTGAGGAGATTCATTTCTCCTCAGAAAGGTTCTCAGGAGGGGAAGGAATCAGCACACAACTCCACACAGGTTATGCTGGAGGGAATCCAAGCGCAGAGAGGGGAACAGAATGGCTGTTATGGCACCTGTAACACTGACCCCATATTCCACCCCGAGCTCTGACCCTGTGCAAAACCTGAGTGCCTTCAACAGCTGCCACAGGGCTCAGCACTCAGACACTGCAGGCAGCACTGGCAGAATTTGCTTTCTGCAAAAACCTTTCCATGAGCAATTTGCCACTTGAACTCCCTCAGACTTCTGCTATACCTGACTGCATTATCTAGACCAGTTCCAACAGGACTGACAATGCACACTGAGCAATCTGAGGTGCAGCACTACCCCGGGAAACAGAAGGTGGGGGTTTATGCCTCCTTTGAATAAGCTGAAGCAGTAAACTTCATTCCAGGCAAGCCCCAGGTTTATAAAAACACCAAGAAAAACCAATGAGCAGCCTGTTAACACAAACCACTCCTGAGTGCAAAGGCACAGAGCACTCCTTTGGAGAATGGAGCAGCTGAGCCCCAGGAAATGCTCTATATCCTTCTTTGCTTCTTGTGCACAGCCCAGCAAACACTGAGCACTCTGCAGGCGCTGCTGGCCATGGATCCAGCCCTCCACACGCTCCATGGGTGGGGACAATAATTCAAAGAGTCTGCAAGAAAACGACAGAAGGGGCTGTGCAGCTCCCATATACAAACAAATAAATCTCATTCTCTCCAGCCACTCTCCCCAGGATCAGACTTTTTAAACTCATCTTCACTATGGCAGCTCATCTTCCCTGTGCTTTGTCACTCCCTGATGGAGCTCCAGCAGTGGCACATGCTGCACCTGGTGTTGGAGCCCACAAATCATCACACATCCCCCGAAACAAGAAAATAACAACTCACTGTTTAAAGAAAACACACGTGCAGCCAAATTAGGAGAGTATTTTCCATATTTCCACTCCAGCCCTCTTGCAATAATTGTATTTCACGTACTGCAAGAACCTAAGGAAACTGAGCTCCTTATCCATAAAAACTACTGTACTTCTTTTCTCCAAGATTTGTCTCCAACAACAACCAAACATCACATGAGTGAAAGTCTGAATGATATTGCACTCATGTGATTCTGTTTCTATGCAGGCTAAACCTCTCTTTTCTGTTTTGCATGACTCCACAAGCTTTTTTGAGATTTAAGAACTAATCCTATTTCACCAAAACATTTTTTTTTTGCCTCAGATCCAATTCTCCCCTCTCTCCTTTATTGGCAGTGAAATTTTGGGTTCTTTTCAGTTTGCAGGCAGAGGAATATGAGGAAATGCATTTACATTTTTCAAGAACTTCTGGAGAATAAGTAAAGAACATTGGTTAAAGCTCTTATGAGAATTTTAGGTCTTTAAATCAGTCTCTGTAGGTGTTGTGTTTTGGAGATGAGGCACTTCCAGCAGGGTGGCACATTAGAGGAGGGTTATTTCCAATTCTCATGGAAAAGAAGTGTATCAGCATTTACTAGAGCAAGCACTCACTGCCCACCACACACTTGTGCCAGGGATTTTTTCTGACAGCTTCCCCTGTTTGACTGTGGGGTTTGGGAAGATTATACAACTCCTCTACACTTCCCTTGCAATCCTGTTGCTCCATTCTCTGTAATTACCTTCCAACACAGAGGCAATGGCAGCAGCATTTTGCCATAGCATTTTCTGGGTTATCTGATAGAGCTGGCAGTCATTCCTCCTCTCTGTCAGGCCTAGAGGTGTCTGGGAAATATTTCCTGAAGTAAATTCCAATTCAGTCTTCTAGATAAGTCATTTATCCTTTGCCTTTCTTGTGAGATAGTTCAAATATGAAAAAATAAAACCCCTTTTTCTTTTGGATCTCGGTGTAAAACATACCTGCAGAGTCTGCAGGTACCAGCAAAACTCCGGTCTGATTCCTCCCATGTATCACTGGGAGGCAAAGTTAATTGGATGGCTGGGTAAGAAAACCCTGATAGACAATATTGATCACCTGCAGGAGCTAGTCAGGGGGCTTCAAGGGGTGTGGAGAATTCTCAGCAGAACTTTCTCTATATAATTCAAACTATTTCTCCTTTCTTTCATATTTGGAGACCTTGAGCAGATCCAAGGATGAATCACTCTTAGAGTTGCAGCTACATTACAAGACTGTGGCAATCAGTGATGCCATTTCAGTGATTTACACAGGCAATTCTTCTCCAGAAGGAACAGGGAGAGGAAAAGTGCTGTGATGAGCTCATTGCACAGCAGAAGATTTTAATGAAAGGAAAAGAACGAGAAGCCCAGGCTGAGCCAGGAATATGCCCAGATGAATATGCAAATGAGAAACTTGTGGGCAGACATTTTCTCTTGATTTTTTGACAAATAGTATCTGGCCTGTGAAAAGCCTGCTCAAGAGCAATGTTAGGCAGGGCTGCGGGAGAGCCTGGGGATCAAAGCAGGAAGATTTTGCATTTAAAACCAGGACTGATGATTGAAATTAACAGATGAGAATTAACATAGAAGTCTCCAGAGCAAATGACAGAAATGCCACTGAGCACCATGGCCACTGGTGCACAAGAGGAGCCTGAAGCTCTCTACATGCACCTCTTCTCATCTTCTACCACCTGAAATTTAATTCCAGCCACTTTTCATAAAGTGTTTTTTCCAAAATTAAGCAATTTTAATCCAAGTCTGCAACAGCAGAATTTCTAACTACTATAAAACAAACTAACAAACAAACAAAAAAGCTCTCAGACTATTTGTCAGATAAAAGCACATATGTTGCTTTTCCTATACACATCATAAATAGCACATACAGCTACTGCAATAACCAGCTGGTGGGAAATGTCCTGGATGGAGAAATAGCTGCACTTATTTCAAATGAAAGCCCCTGCCACAGAGCACAGGTCTGCTCTAATCTGAATTATGGATGTGTGCCTTTCTTCATGAACCTAAAATAATGCACGCGTTAGACTTTTAATCCATTTAGAGAATTAGAATATGAACAAACAAATACAGACATCTTCGATTTTCCTCCTTTCACTACTTAGGGAAGGGGCTGTCCATGTCACTTATTAAGCAGCATGCTGGAAGCAAATGGGCTGAGCTTTCTTGAGAAGTCCAGCTGCAGCCGACTGAAAACCTCAGCAAAGAGCAAGTCACTCCCCAAATGGCATCCACTTAGCACAGGAACATTTTGCAGAAGTCAGTGGGATCAGTGATAACACAGGCAGCAGGAAAAAATAGGGGTGTTGTAGGGAGAGCTGGGCAGAGCAGGAGCAGGGGAGAGACTAAAGCCATGGTCATGACTAAAGCCAATTCCCCTTTAAGTCATGTTTGAGCAAGAGGCTAAGCTGGAAAAAATGTGAGAGCAAAAGTTGCAGAATGTAAAAGATCTCATTCTGAAATCCAAGCAAAATGCTTCTTTTTTGACAATTTAATATTTCATGTTAAAATCTTTTACAGTGTTAAGTTTTCATTTCAAAATTCACCTAAATTCAAGGAAACCTGGAAAACATTTAGTTTTAATTGAGCTGGTAAATATTTTAAGCTGAAAAGCAAATCCTTATGCAGTGTTTTGCCAACAACCCTGTAATTGTCGCTTCAGTTCAATTCTGGTTTTGTTTCTTTCAAAATTTTTGTTTCAATCACTACAAATATGAAAGCAGACAAAATTTACCAACTTTATCTGAGGGGATAATTCACAGGGATTTTAGTCCAGTGTGGAATGCAAGTCTGCTCCTCACAGCTGGGTAAAATCATGCACTGACATCCTGCAGGGGCCCACGCAGAGCACAGGAGCATGGTCAGTAGCTGGGACCTGTGCTGACAGGAAAAAGCCCAACAAAGTATATTCCAGGACTCAAGTGCATTCACCTTCTCAAACACAAAGCTTCAGCAGGGATAACTAAGGCAAAGGACTTCTGTTATTAAGAACAGTCATTGCTAAATAGTTACAGTAGTGAAAGGGCAAAATATAAAGGCTTCAGCCTCTAAGCTCTTAGTGAGGAGTCCAGAGAAAGGAAGGGCCAAGGAAGCAGCTGGAGAAGGGACAAGAAAATAACCAACACTGCTGTAGGTTTGTTTGGTATAGTGAGTTCAGAGCTCTTCTCTCACCGCCTCCTCCTTCCTCAACAATTAGCATTTGTACTTTGATTCCTTTGTGCATAGTCTGGAATGCTGAAAAGAATTAATATTTCAGCAAGGCTAAAAGGTTGCACAGCCTGCAGTCTCCTGCTTACCTAGAGCAGGGGCAGTCCCCAGAGGGCAGGAGTTCCACAAAGAGCCCTCAGCCCAGCAGGGGAAGGGCCCTTCCAAGGATGAGAAAGCTGCTCAGTCATTACTCATTTTTATTGCAGTGGTACTCATGCACCACAGAAATATTATTTTTGTCTCTCTAGTCTCTTGCTCAGCCTACAGGATGCCCATTAGTGATCACTTTCTAATCTTATTTTTAGTTCCCCGCTTTAAACATCTATTTACTGGTAAACTGGGCAAGGTCCCTTTACCCACTGAATGGGCCAAACATTGCATTTCATAAGAGCTATATTATATTTATTCTTTCTGTTAATAGCCTTGAAACGAAAAAGTGAAAACCCAAAACAGATAAGAAAAACAGAAATCTAGATACACATATACAAAAGTCTATGCCCACGTTCAACAATAAATATGCACAATATTTCTATAGTGTCTAGGCAAGATAACATTTTTAATCATGGTGCTGTATATATAAATGCCAAACATTTAGCAGGATGCAAGGGAGACACACAAATCAATCTCATACAAAACAAACTATTTAAATGCCAAGAAAGTGTAATGTATTGCTAATTTCCACAGTCACTTCCACCATGTTTCTGTGCTCAGACATGCAATGACATCTTCCACAAAAACACTTAGCCTACTGCCCCCAAAACAAACCAAAAGAAGAAAACATTCCTTTTGTGCCCCAGGGCACAGAAAAGAGGAAGTTTATTTGCTCTGGGTAGTAATTAGATGATACTGAGGACAGCACGTGTGTGTTTGTGTGCATGTACACATTCACCACTTACCCTATGTGGTAATTAAATGATTTTGTGTTTCTGCACACACACACTTATCTTGGCCAAATCAAAGAGCTCTGAAAACCAGATCAAACAGACAGGAAAAATCAGCTAAGAGCAAGACCAAATGCACCAGGTTCTAGGCTTTCCTAAATCTGTCATGGTTGAAAAGTTTGCAATTAATACTTGGTAACTCTTCAAACAGCACAGTCCTGCCCTGGCAACTGGAATTCATAGGGCCTCTGGGTCATTTGAACACTTCCATAGAGTTTTATCCCCTCTGCTCACACAAGCCATAATTCTTCTCATTCACATCATTTCCTTGAAAATTTGGCATTTCTAAATTTGCCCGCGCCGCCGTGAAACATTTTGAATTATTGCCACGGGGTTAACAATGGGACTGGAGCAGCACTAAACCAAAGTAAGGTTACAAACTTTGCTAAAAGGCACTGGCAGATTTACAGCAACCCCTAAAGCTTTGCTGTGCTGGGACTGGTTGCACTTCTGAGCCAGTTACTCCTACCCAGAAAATCAATTTGAGAGTCAACGCACACCATAAGTGACTCCATGGAGAATTCTTGTGTCTGTCTTCAAACCCATTTATTTATACAGCAATTAAACGTCTCTATAATTACATTTTATAAATGTTTATAGCTCATCTTGCAAAACAGCTACATAAAGAGGAGCTATACTGAAAAGTAAAGGTACTTAATGCACACTAAACAGCAAAAATTGAAAGGAAAGTTTATTTTTTTGCAAGAACTGTTAAGGAGGGAGAAACAGGCTGTCCATCTGTACAGACTCAGAGATTGGGTCACCATTAGAAATAAGATGTATGAAAATTCTGTTTATATATTCAATAGCTTGGAATTGCATTCAGCCCTGATTGCCAGGTTCCCACCCTACTGTTGTTGAATAAATGTTTTCTTCTCTGCTTCTTTGTGGGAACTACAGAAGATCTCATCATCAGGAGGGTGGGCAAAAGAAGAACAACACACTGAAGTTCCCTAAAAACCATTTGTAATTAAGATGTGATTTTGACACACACTACTAATGTCTCTGCCTAACAATATCATTGTTCTTGGTAACAGTGCTTATTTTCAGGTAAGTATTTTGTACATTGTATACTTTATATACTAATTATTTGTCAAAGATAACATTTATTCCTATTACTTTTCATTTCTGTAATGCAATAACATGGCAGTAGATTGTTAATTTATGCTGCAGACCTTCTGATGACTTTATAAACTACCAGATTAGAAAAACACTTCTGCTTTTCTGATGAAAAGCACTGATTTATCAGAAACACCAAAGCACATAAACAGTCAGGAGACATCAAGCATGCCCACCCAGTTCAAAGGCACTTGGGAATGTGCCTTTATCTGCATTTTGCCTGCAGTTCCCAGAACACTGAAGAAATGGAAAAACCATACCTGGAGTAAGTCTGGACACACAGACGGGAGAGAAAGTGCAATGCACACATTTCAGTTCTGTTTGTCATTCTCCCCACAAAGGTCTCTTAAGCAGTTGCCCATCTTCAGTTACACAGGAAAAAGAAAACCCAGCACAAAAATAGCTGCAGATAAACCTCTGCCACTCCCCTCTGCTTCTGTGAGGGATTTTTGTGGACTTTTAGGCATGATGGCCAGAGAAGGCTTTGCCTCATCAGCTGCCTCTTCCTCTTACTCTCCTCAGAATTCACTCATGTCAACAATTCAATAAAGACATTTTCAAAAGGTTCTCAACATCTATGACCTTATTTTCTTTTTATCCAGTTCTCGGAGTAATTGGGCTGTCTTCTATCCGAGCTGAGAGTAAAAAAAAAACCAACAACTCAGAACATTTTCCACCCATCTTACACCACCAACCTTCTCTTGGTCAGGGCATCTCCCTCACTTGCCCTGGCCTGGCTGCCTCAGGTAAATACTCAGCTCCTATTCAATCCCAGCTTCCTAAATCTTGATTTTTTTTTCCCAGTTTCCAGTGCTGCAGGTCAGGGGCAGTGAAGCTGGATGCTGAGTGATACTCATCCCTCACCTGGGAGGAACTGCAGGCTCAAGGATTTCCCTGCACACCGCTCTACAAGGAGCCCTGGGAGCACAATTCATTTTTCCTTCATCTACCTCACACATCAGAGCAGAAACTTCTCCCAGTGCAAAGACCCCCAGTGCGCTGAGCTCTGCTGTCTGCAGAGATCCTTGTGGTGCTTGCAGCACAAGCACACACAGAAATCCTCCAGGCTGTGCTGGAAAACCAGCTCAGCTGGGATCTGCCACCCTCCAGGCTGCCCAGAAGATAGACACTGTAGGGACTATCTAATTTATACCCTTATTGCTCCCTAAAAAGCATTTGGCATATAGAAAATGTTGTTTTTAAAAGGTGAATCCTCTGAAAGTTTAAGAGTTACTGTTTGGAGGATTTATTCCAACACCAGTTTCTGCTTGCCATAATCCCACTGAAATTCCCTGTAACACAGCTGATAAGAATGGTTTATTCATGGGGCTTCAATACTAAGTTTGAGATTATCTAACAGAACTTGGGATTTAATTTCTATAGAAAAGAGCTCTCTTTTTTTTCTTTTTAAATACAGGAAAATTCTGAATGCTCCTACTTGATTTCTATAATCTGCTCTAGTACAACAGCACCTCAGAGCACACCATGGATTCAACTTCATGTGCAGTTTCTTCATTTTCAGCTACTTTTTTCAGGTTTATTAAATGATTCTGTTTCTGTAAACCTGCTGGCAACTGGATACTCCACCTTCCTGCACTTCCTGCCCCAGTGAGTTTAAATGCTATTTTTCACTCTCAATTGAGCATTAAAAGGGCAATGATACACTCTAGGAATTTCATGCAGCTGTATTAATGCTGACTACTGTAGCAGAGAACTGGCTTCCAAAGCAGCCCCAGAATTATCTTGTAAAGACATTATTACCAAGAAATTAAAAAAAAAAATCCTAATCTGGTCATTCCTTATAAAAATGAGGAAGAAGGAGGAAAAATTGATGGTCTGTTTCTTTTTAAGTCAACATCTGAGGCATTTCAAAACATTTTTCTACACAATTACAAAAGATTTTTAAAAAGGAAAGTCAAAGAAAAAAATGAACATGTTTTTGCAGTATTATCCGGTTTCAGGAACTACAACTTACAGGAAAACATCACATATGATGGAGATGATGCAGAGAAAATCTTGTGCCAGAAACAGAAAATTAATCAATTTAGTAATCTGTGTGTGTCATCAGGGCCAAATACTCAACTATAAAAAGCATCTCTTTGGTGCCTCATTGGCTCCAGAACTCCAGCACCATCCTCACTGAATCTGGGGTCTTCTAAGATCACATCTCCAGCCTGCCTTCCTATTTATAGCTGGACAGGATTTCACAAATATTTATAGATGGGAAGTGCTTCACAGAAGTTCCTTGTAATTCCTGCTTCAACACACACAAAAACTTATTTGCCCTCAGAAAGCCAAGACATTATTGTGCATATTAATAAGCATCTTAGGCAGTATATATTTAATATAGGAAGTATTTAAATATAAGTTGTGACCTTATTTATATGAATAGTTGTATGAGATTATAACAAATGTTATTTATATGAATAGTTATTTAAATATATGAATATTTTATATGAATAGTTATTTATAACAAATGTTGTTTATATGAACATGTTGTGTGTTATTCATATGAACATGTTGTGTGTTATTCATATGAACAGTCATCTAACAACAACAGTGTTGTGTTATTTCTATGAATCCAGCAAAGATTTCCACAGCTGGGCTAACCTGTGAAGAACTTCAATTCCTACCAACCCTGCTGGTGCTAAAAAAGTGTCTTGGATAACAAAACAGGAAAAACTATATTAAAGAGAGAGAGGGGAAAAAAAACCAAATGAAAATACACTGAGTTTCTGAGACCAAAGCTATTTTGAGCACTGTCACTGTACCTTCAACATGTACAAAGCTGCTGGGTGAGGATGAGAAAAGTGAGTACAAACAGCTGCCATCAATCCTAAATCCCAAAGCACGAGCCCAGCACAGGCACACAGGAGCTGTGAGTGTGGCCAGAGGAAAGCTGCCTTCCACATCCAGGAGGAAATGGAAATGAGCACATAAATTGCTCTGAGCTGCCAGATCTGTTTTTCCTCCCTCAGAACTCTTTGCCTGCTGTTCCCATGCACAGCCCTGGGTGTGCATTTCCAGATTCCCCTGTCGGTCGTGTGGGGCAGAAGGGAAGGATGGAGGGAGAAGCCAGAGCCCTGGATTTGGGGCAGGGGGAGCACTCCCAAGCAAGCTCCAGCTCACCACTGCCTTGCAAGCTGATCACTGAACCCACCACGAATCTGCTGCACAATGCAATTTGATTTCAATTTCCCCAGGAGCAGGAGGAAGGGAGAGAGGAGAATGGATCCAGGTGATGAAGCCCTGCTGAGGTTAAAGTCAGCTGAAAGCTTTCTGCAGAAAAAATGCACAGAAGGCACTGCAAAGGAATTAATGACTGATCATGTTTCCCCAATGCTTTTTCCCTTATTAAATATTTTTGTTAACTAAATAAGCATGACCATTTTGTTCAACTTTGTTCACAATACCCCCAAACACATAAAAAATTCTGTCTTTGAAAAATGGGGGGTTTTTTTCCTAAAAGGAACAGAAGGCAATTCCATTTCTTGGATAATTTTTCTTGATAAAAATTATGAACATTTTTTTGTATTGAAAATTAGTAATGGTACTTTATATATAGCTTAAAATATTTTCCCTTCTCCTGGAGGCGAGACTTGAAGGCCTCTGGCACCACCATTGACCAAACAATGAAAGAATTTATTTGCCATGAAGCTTTAACAAAACAGCTCCAGAACATTTAATTAAAAACGCTGCAGTTCTGTTCAGCAAAGAGGAGCCTGACAGAGAGTTCTACTTTGCAGAACTCCTTTGCTTCATTGCATGCACATTTCAACATCAGACCATCAAATACTCCATCAGTTTATTTCCATTCTAATCTGTCATTTCCCTGGCAATATCCTACTGGAAGTTACTCTCTCTGCATATTTCACCAAGGCCAGCTCATTAGTTTCTTGTCCTCCAACCTGCTTAATTACATCCCATAGTGAAACAGCATTAATTTTAACAGAAGTTATGTGTCAATCTACAGCCTGATTTGGGTGTTTTGATCCCGTTTCTAACAGACATTTTGATCCCTGGTACAGAAAGTGCCACTCACACAGTTTGAAGCTCACAGAGATAAAGCCCATTTTGTGCAACTCAAAGTGCCAAGGGCAGCCCATGGAGCCAGAGCCCATCCTGACTGATGGGATTTGTATCAGCCCAAAATGGCCCTTCCTCAATCTGCCCTAATCAAACAGAATGCAAAGCAACAAGGGACTTTCACTCAAATATTTACAGAGGGTGTTTTTAATGATAGAATTGAAAAATTTCAACTATTACACCAGGGAGATTTACATGAGCTTATTATGACTTTATAGACTTGATCTGGTTTAAATTATGAAAGCCTTTTATAACTTCCTACATAAGGATCCAGATTAGAATTTCTTTAATCAGCTCAAACATATAACATTTGAATTAACCATTCTTACAGTGTGCTTTTCCTGGTGGAGATTTAGAGCACCCTCACAAAACAGGTACACAGATTTGCTCCACAGAGAAACAGTGAAGTAAACAAAGCCCCAGCACTGTGACTGACAATTAGCACCAGGTATGACTTGGGCCCTACAGACTTCCTTTTAAACAGCCACAATTCTTCAAAGAATATTTTTGGAAGTGGCTTTCTAGATCCATTTGACAGATATGTGTGTGTTTGTGTGTGTGTATATATATAAATAAATATCTCCACTAAATCATCATGGTAACTATTTCATCCATACATCAGAACATTTTTTAGTCAAACCTTTGCTGTATCAAAAGTCCAACCACTCATTAGTTCAACCAGATTTCCACTGGAAAGAAAATTTTTAAGAATTATCGCAGCTGTGAAGGTGAAAGATAACCAGTGTTCTGAAATGCATTTGGGGAATCTTGGGCTGATTAACTTTGAGTGATCTGAGATGTGAAAGCTGCACTGTCAGTCAGAGCAGGGACTCAGGGCAGGTTTCTCAAAAGCCAATCTGTACCTCAGAATCCCTGATGAGGGACTGACACGCTGAAGTTTCCATCTCAGTGGAAATCTAAGTTTTACAACCTTCATATTCCTACAAATGAAAAAAAAGAGTTTGTTTTGCTGTAAATGTCCATGCTGTAAAAAAGCAGGATATATTGTATTTTCATTATTTTCACCTGATTGAGATACAGTTTTTAATTCTCACTTTTTGATGGATCCAGCCAGCCACAACAACCACTGTGGAATTTATGTGGAGCCTTTCCAGAGATAAGATGACTAAAAATAGCTGTCAAGTTACAGGATCCCTGTAGAATAGTGGGCAATACTTTGAAAAACTGAAATGGTAAACTAGATTTCCTTATAAGAAGAGAGATGGTATGTTTGGAAGAGATCTTGTGTGGTAACTCTAAAACTGAGATCCAAATGGTTTTTAGATGCACCTGAAGACTCCTTAAGAGTCTTCAGGGATACCTGGGTGGAGAAGCCCATGCTCTGAACTCCTGAGTGCAGCTGCCTCTGATGTCAGGAGGAAAATCCTCACTGCATCAGTTGTACAAAGAAAATGGAAATTCACTTCAGTGGGTAATACAGGTCCTCCTATCACAAAAAGCAGCAGTTATCATTAACTCTGATCAACTGGCCAACAACACAAGAACACGATTGTTGGAGTATCAGAACACAATTGCTCTGCAACACTTCCACGCCCTGCAGTTCTCCAAGTGAATTGGACAGTGCACAGTGTCAGAAATTTCCTATAAAACACTGACCCACAAAGGCTCCCAGCACACCAGGGGGCGTGCAGGAAACCACTCTTTTCTGGGGTCAAGTTTCCTATAAAAGGCTCCCAGCACCAGGGGGCTGTGTAGGAAGCCACCCTTCTCTGGGGTCAGAAATGTCCTATAAAAAGCCACCCTTCTCTGGGGTCAGAAATGTCCTATAAAAAGCCACCCTTCTCTGGGTCTGTGTGTCCCCACAGCCCCTAATCCCACCCAGCACTCAGGCCTGATGCCCAAAGCTTTATTCCAGCAGAATTCGAGTGCACATGTAAGTGCTTTGTTGAACAAGGAGGGATTTAGGCATGTGCTTAAGTACTTCACTGAGCTGGGACCAGGCTGCTATTTATAGCAAGCTTTTTGTTCCGGTTTTATTGTTCAACACTTAAAGCCATCCTATGGCTTTTCCTGCTGTATGCCCTCCCCTCACAGAGCAAACCTTTTAGGGCTGCAATCTCCTTCCAGAAGTCACAGGTTTCAAAGCAGAATGGATATTATAAGCTCCTCCACAATTACATAATTTTTTTCCAACATATTTACACAGAAATATGCAAAAAAAAAAAAAAGTTAGGCTGGATGGTAGGAAAGTCATGAAGCCAAAAGTTGTATGCAATAACAGGATGAAAAATCCCATCCCACCCCAGCACTGAAGCACTCACAGAGGAACCAAACACTGATGGGGGCACCCAGAAGTGCTCATTCCAACTTCTCCAAGTGTCCTTTGCGGTGCAGTCCTGTGTTCCACAGAGAAATTCAGGCAGAGTCAGGTCTGAGGCAGGATTTCACTGAGCTTGAGAAGCCATCAGTGCTGAGCAGCCCTTGCTGCTGCAGAGGCAGACTGCGAGCAGGCACTGAGTGAAAACACTGAAATACTTCCAAATGACTCCAGTGCAACACCAGCACCTCTGTGCTTTCACTTGGAAAAATAAATCTCTCCACTGCAGAGGCATCTGGACCTATCAGCTCATCTTTCAGTGTTAATGAACGTGTTTACACCAATCCTCGTTTTGATTAATTAATGTCTTTTCACAGATATTGGTATAATAACAAAAAAA
>NW_005054580.1:439285-448178 GCF_000277835.1 Geospiza fortis
TATAATTTTATATGTATTGTTGTTGTTGTTTTACAGATCTTATGTTACCCATAAAAACGCACGCGGGTTTTCTGTATTTGTACACAGATTATCCAGCGCTGTGCTCCTGGGATCCCTGAAAACCCGGCTGGAGGAAAGCGGCGGGGTCAGCCGGCAGCCCGCGGTGAGAGCGGCCGGGAACGGCCGGAACTGCAGAGAACGGGAGGTGAGGGATGGAAATGGATAACGGGGAAAGGATCCGTGCCGATTGTGCGGGGACTGCGGAGATGGGATGGGGGAATGCGGGAATGGGATGGGACGGGGAAAAATAGGGAGATGGGATGGGACGGGAGAATGCGGGGAGATGGGATGGGATGGGGAATGGGATGGGGGAACGCGAGGGGACGACATGGGATGGGGGAATGGGAGAAGATGGGACGGGATGGAATGGGATGGGGGAATGCGGGAAGATGGGATGGGATCGGGGCTGCAAGGATGGGATGAGGCTGCGGGGATGCAAGGATGGGACGGGAAGGGATGGATGCGGGAAGAGGAGGGGGATGCAGGGAGGGCAGGGATTACAGGGCTGTGGGATGCAGAACCCATGCTACACAGCCAGAACAGCCACTTCCCAAGGAAATGCACCACTGAGCTCTGCCTGTGGAAATCTTCCACTGAGAAACTCACTCTGCCTGATTCCTCCTGAGCTCAGGGGGACAGGATCTTACACATCCCTGAAAACGCTGGCACATGAACAGCATTAAAGAAGGCTCCAGCATCCATTTCTCCTGTAATTCGTGACTTTCAGTTCTGACTGCCAAGATGCATTCATTGAAAGGGGCAAAATCATCCCTCAAAAGCACATTATTTCATCAGAGTGCCCAATAACCCAAAGCCACTAAAATCACAGAGAGAAGCTTTTCACCATTTTCAGGAGGTACTGAGTCCAACTGCAATAACCTCCAGCTGAATTATTAATGGTAGCTTGTAAGCCATTATCATGGAAAGATCTCTATTAGTAACCAATTTACAGTGTTATTTTCAAAAACATCCAACTTAGGGACGCACAGATCCCATTGACAAGCCAACAGGACTTAAAATTCCATTTGGCTTCCATTTCTCCCCTTTTTAAAAATCCTGCCCTTAACACTAAACCTTCCCACTGCATTATCTATAACTTCTTTGACAATCAGGCCATAAATGTTACTTGACAAGAACACAAGCCTTGGTGCTAAGCCAACAAAGTCTCTCCCCAGAGCTGGATGAAATTTTAGCTACAGGGCACTTGGTTCCAGGTAGGTTCCTCTACTTGAAATGCAAAGGTTCTCAGAAAGATGTCCTCAAGAACAGCAGCAAAAAAACCCTGATATTTTGATGTACAGAATAAACTTGGTTGGTTGTGTATGTGTAGGACACATCACACTTCACTTCTACATAAGTAAATGGCTTTAATGCTCTCATTGAATAGCACTACAAATATCTTGCACATACAACCAGAGCTTTGTGCTTACAGCAGCATTTTCTATCCAAAATTCCCAGCAGCTTTACAAGTAGTGATTAATTAACCCTTGTAGCAGGCAGGCTATGTGCACTCTGATACTGAATGGTAAATCTGAAGCAACAGCCCACAAGGACAAGTAAAGAGTATGGAGGAACAAAATGTCCCCTAACAAAGCAGGTAACAACACACAATTTGTTCTCCCATCCCATGCCACAGCCCTAACAAATCTTCATTTTTTCAGTCTTTCCTTGAGGAGGAAACGCAGGATATCACCAAGCTGGAGCTGTGCTAGCAGGATAAAGGGATGAGCATGGAAGCATTGCTAAGGCTGCAGCTGTATTTTATTCTGATTAACAGGAAAGCACTGGCTGGGATCTTAAGGGCAGCAATACATTTCAAGTGAGCATCATCACAAGCCAAGAGAACTGACCAGTGACACATTGAAAGGAAGATGTGAAGGAGGCACAAGAAAGAAGTGGAATTCGGGGCAGCAACTTCAGCAAAATGATTTGTAACATCTCTTAAAGAGAGGATCAAGGAATTCAGGAAAACTGAATGAAAAGTGTATAAAATAGCGCCAGAGATTATCTCAGTGCAGGGGGAATACAGGGAACACTGGAAGAGGCTGTTACACCCAGAATCTTCAAAGGCCTTGACTAGCAGAAGGGACTGTACAAAAGGTGAAACAAGAACATTTAACAAAGAACAAGGATTAGAATGGCACAAACTGCTCAGTTCTGATCCAGATGAGCCAACACACAAAAGGATCAACAACTAATGAGGGACATAAAAAGGCAATAGGAAAAGGATCTATAAATACAACAGAAGTAAGTGGGAGAAAAAGATAAGCAGAGGCTCTAGTATTTAATGGGAAAGGAGAGAAAATAACAGATGGCAAAGAAAGCTGAAGCATTCAGTACTTCCTTCATATTCTTTTATGTTTCCAACTAAAGGATAATGAAAAGCAAAAATGTTTCTAAAGTGATTTTCACGGAGGAGACAGGACCAGAGGCCCAAAGAAAAGAAAGAATAGGCTAAAAAGTATCAAAAGCAGCCAGACATACTCAGTCTGCTAGAGAATGGTGAAGTTCACCAGAGAGTACTTAAGGAATTACCTAAAGCCATCCCCAAACATTAGCTATTATATTCAATAATGCACAGAGGGAGGGCAGGGCTCCCAAAGCACAGTGCAGAGGCAAAACCAGTGTGCAGCTCCAAAAGGAGAAGCAAGACTAAACTGAAGAAACTGCAAAGCCAACCACCTCCCTTTTATACCACAGAGGACACTGGAACAAGTTAAATCACCACGTAGGTACCTCAAGGATTAAGTGCCTGAAAATAATCAACATAAAAGCAATGAAACTTCCTTTTTGATAAGGTAACTGGGCTACTAGAGAAGGAAACCCCAGTAGCAGGCAGGTTAGACTGGCTGCAGTAAAGCTTTCTGTAACTGGCCAACATGGTATTTTCATGGGGTGGAAGGACTGATAGCAAATTGCAGTTTAGTGGGTGCAGTTTCTTCAAGAAAAATCAAAAAACAACCACCCACCCAAATTAAAAGTGATTACTAAAATTCACTGCCAGTGGAATTCATCTCACAAGTCACTGTACACGTTAGAAAATGCCAGGAGAGAAAAATGTTTGGGAAGGAAACAGGTAGGGAAGGGTTCGTATCACCTCCAGCTCACAAGAAAACAGATCAAAATTCAAACTAGAATGAATTCAAACTTGAAGCGTTGAAGGACTTGTTGAAAAGTGAAGTGCAAGCAGAACAAGTGCAGTTCTAGACATCAAGAAAAACACTAAATAGAGATCAGCTGAGTTCTGTTGGAAGGGTTCTAAAAGCCACAGGTGACTATAAGTAAAAAGCAGTATAATGGTGTTTTTAAAAAGGCACATTTCATGCCAGGATGTCTAACAGGGCTGCCACTCAGACAGTAACCTTTCCATTTTTCTCCACTGTCCAGAAACTTGCAGAACATGAGTGGAAAAAAAAAATCACAAGAAAATTCACAGTAAATGCAACTCTGTCTTGTCATCCTGTTTAGCTGGGGAGCAATAAATGTCAGCAGTGCCAAGGGGAAATATGAGGGGAGCTGTGCTGGGTGACACAAAAAGCAGTGTAATAGTGTAGCTTTGCAGGGAACACACCCATTAACACCAACCTTCACAGCCCATAATGGCATTTCCCTGTTCCTACTGCTCTCCAATTCCTTAGCACTTGACACAGAGCCACCAGGGCTGCTGTATATAACACATTAATTTTTCAGAGTATTTAACCTTTCTAGAAGAATCATTCTACATCTTCCAGATTGATTCTTGTGACATTTTCAAGCTTAACTAAAAAATGGGCCTAGCTCTTGTCAGGGCTTTTGGACACCTCCTGTAATTAAGAAAAACCCAATGATGTGGAATAGAACTTTTCCAGGTAGAATTTTAACATTTTGTCTTCATGTAATTATTTTCTACTGTTTATATGCCAAAACTCATGCCAGCCTTCTATTTTTACTTCACATAAACTGATTTAAAGCTTGTAAAATACTTCACACATGAGAAAAATGCTGGTGAACATGAGACTTAGTAGACTACAGCAATGCATTAACACTGCATTTGAACCTAAGGCCACAAATTCAATGCAGTTGTAAATACATCTAATAATGCCACCAATTAGTTTTAAATAATGAAATTTCTTCTCAAAACTTCCATTGTTCTTTCCCTGTAACTGTAGGCCAGCACCTAAAAATGCACATATCTGTTTCCTAGGATGTCAAAGAATGTAATTCTTAATTTTTCTGGAGTAATTACTTTAAGCTTCATCAATTGCAAAGAAAACTGATGATAGCATGTCTTGATTATCACAAATCTCCTCATTCATACTTCTGCTGAAAAACATTCTGTAATGCCTATTGGGATACTTTCTAGGAACCCATCATCAACCTATTGGGAGTTTTCAGTGTGGGTTACAGAGAACATTCCCTGAAAACACAATTCCTATTATTTCAATCCTCTTAAACAGTATTAACCTCTTTAAATAATAACAATACAAAAAAGTTTAAAATATGAACAAATTACCTGAGTCACACAAAATGGAATGCTGCATCATCTAAAATATGGCCCTGTTTTGTCTGCTGTGCTGAATGCAACCACACCTCCCAGGATGGAAGATTTCCCATCAGTGGGAGTAACTGCCCCTAATGAAGAATGGCTGTTCCATAAGCAGGACAGAACACACAGGATCAGCAAATGCTTTCAAGGTGACTTTTTCTGCACAGGAAAGCTATCCAGAGGCTTGGAATCTCCTGCTCATCACGAGATAACAAAAGGAATGTGCTGGGCATTAGGCTCACTGATAAAGCGTCAGGGGAAATCCCGTTCCCCAGGAAACTCCTGAACCCAAAAGGATTCCATAAGGAGATGCACCTGGAAGTGGGCAGCAGCTGCAGTGTCTTGGAGCAATCTTCACCCCAATGGATGATTTTAGAGGAGGTATAATTTTCATAAGTTCAATACAAGCTATTTGAGCCTTTTCAATAAATAAATCAGGCCAAAGGCAATTCCCCAAACACTGTGGAATTAATGATTTATCAATCTTAGAAATAGAAACTCTGAACAGAGACAGCTGCATTATTCTGGCTTCACAACACACAAAAAGTTTTCAAAACTTGAAATGTGCATCCAAGGTCACTCTGCTGTGGAGTGTGAGGGGGAAATGTGATTCAGCCTTGCAGCTCCAAATCCCATCCCTTCAACAATTAACATCAATCCTTGATGAACATGCAAGCCCCTGTGCCAGTTCCTGCGTTTACACAATCCCACAGCTCTGTGCAGGCAGAAACACCTCAGAGCACCAATGGAATCAGGCAGGTCTGGCTCAAAAACCCCCCTGCTGAGACTTTTTAAAGGCATTCCACCACCCAGGGAATAAAGTCACTGTGCAAACAGAGGTTCCTGTATTATGGCAACTGGGCAACCCCACACACAGCCCCACTGCTGCTGCTCCCTCATGGGGTGCAGCTCTGGCACCATAACCCTGCCTTCCCAAGCCTTTGGCACCCCAAACGGGGCAGCCTCAGAAGCTGAGCAGTTCTGGGGATGTGAATGGCAGCAGGAGTGATGGAGGGACTGCAAAACCCAGCAGTGCAAGCCTTTGGGTCAGGGGAGAGGAAGGCTGGAAGCAGATAAATAAGCATCCACAGGAGAACTGCTCTGGAGGCACCGAGGGCACTGACCTGAGCAGGCTCTTCAGAAATGTCTTTTCTGCACAACTAAAGGTGTTCAATGAACTCTCCAAAACACACTTCCTATTGCACCAATTAAAGAGGTAGCAACCTCTGCCTCCTAGAAATATTTAAAGCTTTTTTTGGTTTACATTCCAGTGTGTGGAGGGCGCCCCTGCAGCACACCAGTTTTTTTTATTTTGATGTTACAAAATATTCAAGAATTCTGAGCATAACATCCAAATTAGGTGAAAACACAGCCTTTTACATAATGACCCTTAGATACAAGCCCATGCTGCTGGATCTGGGGCCATCAGCAATATGGGAGTCACATACCCCCTAGGAAATGCTGTCTCAGACCACACAGATGTGAAAAATTGGTCACACCCATAAAATGGAAGCCTGAAATATTTCACTGCTAAACAAGTCCATTTATAAAGATGAAACTTTTTTTCAAAGTAGGCTTTGGCAATAAATAAGCCATTTTGATTTAACTGATAATTTTGTAGCATGAATATACTGAGACCAACCTGGATCTCAGTGACTGTGACACTAATTGCTGTCACCTCTGTCATCCTATTACACACATATTTCTTGTTTATTCTTGCTTTTCCTTTCTCAAATATCTTAAATTTTTCTTTTCAGATAATTAAAACTATTTATCCTCTTGCATTTGCCACTTCTAGTCATAAATTTTTTTATTTAACTTACTTTTGACAAACTTTTTCTTTCCAAGGACAGCTTAAGTTCCACTCTGAACTTTGCAAATTGCAACCATTTACTGCACAGTGTACATTAAATGTAAAGCTGTTTGGAAACAGAATTCTTATGTCTGACACACACATTCCAAGGATAAGCATCGCCAGAAGTTTGAACTTTGTTCAGATATTTGTTTTAAAAGATTTCAGCAGCCACACAATTTTGTTTAAATGTAAACATTCACTCTGTTCCCACTTATCTCCTTTGCTATCATCTCCCATCAGAATGCCACTAAAACAATCACTTATCCCTTGTACAATTACTTTGCTTTTTCCTCTGGTCAATGTAGATGACTTTTCCCCAGATGCAGTCCTGAACCTATCTTAAGTTACAATCCAAGTTTTAGAGGGTTTTGAGTATCAGAATTTCCTTTCAACCTCATGTGCTCCCCTTTAAACTGCCTACAATAACCAGAACGCACAGGTTTTGTTGATAAACTCCAAGCACTTGGAGGGTTATCAGTATTCAGACAAACAGCCCAACTTCCCAGTCACAGCACTGAAGTTTCTGTGGTAAATGACCTGAGGTGCTTTATTGTTGGATAACCAAGGATAGAGAGCCAGACCAATGCACCAGGTTTGACTCAGGCAGCTCCAAAAAGGCAGCAAACACTGTCAGAGGCGCCTGGTACATGACACTGGACACAGTGGAGACTCACAGCCCTCTGAAACAGTGACAAAGGCCAGGAGAGGAGCCCTGAGGCATCTCCAATAACACCAAACACCTCTTTGGGGAAACCCAAGCAACCTCAACCCACTGGCTATGATAATTCTTCATTCAGCCTCCTCCCTGCACTCCTCCAAACCAAACCCATCAAGGTCACAGCATCACAGGACACCATATAAAAATCCCCATTATCTCCCCATGGAGCTTGGCAAAAACAATACAAACGTACTCAGCACGATCAGGAAACAGACAATTGAATGGTTAAAAGAGATGGTTGTGATAATGTTGCAGCAGAGATGGCCACAATACACAGAGTATCCCCACACAATTTCAGAAATCTTCAACCCATACACAGTAACAGCTCACCACTTCAGAAGGCTTCAGGGCTCTGCCCATACAGAGTAACATCATTCCACTTCAGAAGGCTGCAAGCAACTGCCCTTCTTGTTCTTAGCCCAGCGTTTTATCCCCTCCTGTTGATGCATTGCACCTGTGTGCCCTCTGCTCCCTTCCCTGGTTGGTCAGTGCCCCTGGCTCGTTACCTTCAATGCTGCTCACCTGCTTCTCACAGCTGCAGCCCATTAGGGATGAGCATGGGTCACAGCCCCACTCCCAATCACCACAAACTGTGTGCCTACAGGACAGAGAGACACACCAGACATTTGGATCAATATCACACTCAACAGCCTGGATAATCAAGAGGTTGTGGTCCTGGATTTACAGCACGTGGGCAAAGGACAGTGCTGGTGATAGTATCAAATAGAAATTCAAGGTAACAGAATGCTCTGTATTCATTCCACTGAGTGTTAAAGTGACTATGTTAGTATTGACACTAAACTGAACGTTTAATCCATATTATTTTGCTTTAGGAAGAGCTTGCAGCAATGCTCACTTTGAAAAAAGAGCTTAACGTCAGACCATGAAGTCACTGCAGAGAATGCTGAGCTGCGTTCTTAGCGAGATACCACAGACAAACCACTTCTGCACAGAAAAGTCATGAAAATGCTGAATCCTGTTTGAGTCAGCACATGAAAATTAGCCACATGTAGGTGAGGGGACAGGGTCAGAAACAAAGTGGTGCTGAGAACATGACAGTGCATGTGCAGAGCCACTCAAAGAGCTGCTTACGTAACCAGGGCTCGCAGTATCTACCAGCCACACAGAGAATTCCTTAAAAGATTCCTTTTTACTCCTTGGGAGTTGAGTTACAGCATTATCAACTTTCGCACTGGTTAAAAACTTACATTTTAGCTTATTTTGGGAGCAGTTAAGTCCTACTCGACGTTGCTTTCAGCTTGCCTATCTTCCCAGCACCTTATCTTGGTACCCATGCTTCTCAAATAGCACTTTACTACAAAATACGCTTTAATTAAAAAGAAAGTAAAGAAAGTATTAGCACAGAATCGGGTTGGTGTAACGTGATAAAACTGCACAATAAGATGGAAAAAAAAAAACTGCACACCAGCAAAAAGAATCAGCAAGAAATACACCGAAAGAAAGAAACTTTGGGACAGTTTAATTCAGCAAACGAGAGGTTTTCTCCGCCTACAATACAGGAGGCCTTTTAAAGATACAGAACGGAGGACAGTGCCCCTCCTTTCACGTTTCTAGTACAGTCTCCAAACCAAGATTTCAGCAGAAGAGCCCATTCTGTTGGGTGACGGTAGGAAAGCACATCCTGACGACATCCATGCCCAGCTGGAGGCAGCCAGGGCTGCAGCGGCCACCCCGGCCGGCATCCCGGGCACCTGGGCGGGCAGAGTTCCCTCCA
>NW_005054580.1:449003-494818 GCF_000277835.1 Geospiza fortis
CAGGTGCGCGGCCGCTCCGCGGGCTCGGGGGATGCGCGGAGGCTCCGCAGGTGAGCGCGGCTCTGGGGCGCCTCGCGTCTGTTCAGCACCGAACTTTTGACGCCAGCACCTTCCTTTGGCTTTTATTTTTCCTCAACACACGGCGGTTTTCCGACAGAATTCTGCAAAAGTCTCAAGGGGAAAGCCTGGCGAGGATTCTGAGATGGAGAGTCCCGCCCTGGGACACGGCACCTGGGGAAGTACAAAAACTGGAATTATGATGTACGAGTGATGTGCATTACACAGACTGAGCATCAGCACTCCAGATTTAGAAAATTAGTAATAAAACCCCACCCCATGACTTAGATTTGAAGATACTACTTCTGTTTGCAAAGAGGATGGCATCTTTGAAATGCTGCCAGAGTAGTTAATGCCGGGTATTTAACCAACACGTTCTGGTTTTACACATGGGCTTAAGCTACGTTTCATAACAGTTCTCTTGTGCCACATAATCTTTTCACCTTGAGAGTTAAAACCAGTTACTAAATGTCCCCAAAGCTGAACAGAGACAGAGGAGATTTTGAAGAGCAGAAATGTGGTTTTGGTAGGTGGGGTGGGGGTTGTGTGGTGTAAGGGATGCACACACATCACACAGCACCTGCAGACTGCTACAGCGAACAACACCAGCATTTTACTTGGAAAACTGGAAGTATTCCACCACTTTCTATTGGTGAATAGCAGCACTGCCCAGCCCTGGTTGTTTGACAGATGATACACTGTTAATTATATTCTGATTACTATCTTGGCTTCTTCCTTAACACCATTTAAATTCCAGTTTTAACCTTATCTCAGCAAGGACTAAAGGAAAAAGTAGGACAGGCAACATGAAAGTACAAATCCCTCCACATCTTTTAAAACTCTTTCTAACTTATTGGAAGCCAGGAGAAGATGTTACAGTATATTTGTAAAGCTTTCAGACAAGCTTGTTAACAAAATCCAGACTCGTAGGTCTCACCAAGTTCAGTTCCCAGCTTTGGAAGAAAATCAGAAACCTGTAAGTATTCTGCAAATATCTAGATTGGTTTTCTCATCTGATCTTAAACCACATGCCTACTGTCAAGGGAGAGTGAACAAGGGTGCTTTCCCCTGCTACATTTCCCTGGGTCATGAGGAAGATCAAACCAACTGAGAAAAACTAATCAAGAATAGCAGCAGTATTTTTGTTTTGACAATGCTTAGAAAGATGTCAGAGTAAGCCTGAATGAAAAGTTTACAAAAATAATCATGCAAACATTAGGTAAATGCAGTGCTATTTTCAGCCTGTGCTTATTAATCATTTAAAGCAGATGATTGGAGTGCCATTTGAAAAGCATTAGATGTGCATCCTTACTAGCTGCCTGCAAATGCATTTCACTGGCAATTCTGTGCTGCACAAAAACACGACATCCCCCAGACTGTTTTCACCGAAATCCTGAATTCCACGCCCAGCTCCACCTGTTAAACCCCCAGGCTCACCGTGCAGAGCTCAGGGTTGAAATCTCACACAGAAGGACAGTCTCCACCATGTGATTCTCACATCAGAACATCCTCAGCAGGTCAGCTACTGCAGCTGGAATTAATAACACCAGAGCAGCACAAACAAATGATTGCTTTCCTTGCTTCCTCTCCATCTTGAGATGTTTAGCCCCTACAACTGATTTTGTCAATCATGGTGAAATAGCAGAAGTGTCTGGCTGTTTATCACTTCTGATAAGCAGTGAATGACAGAGCAGGTTTCTTCATTTTAACATCTGCCTATGATAATCTCTCCCCATGCAGACAGTGAAGTAGAATTTTGTACATTTCTGCCAGCTTTAGAAGCTGTCCCTGTGTTTTTGTAGAGTACATGACAGGGATCTCAGCACATCTTTTCTGTTACTACAGCCTTTCTAGGAACTCAACCTCTTGCATACAGGTTTTAAAAACACTTAAAGTGTGATATTAACAGTAACAACATCAACTAATGACTAAATTTAACACTTCTTATTATATTTTAGAGATTAGGACTGTTTGTGTTATGTTTTTTCCTAAATTCATTGCACCTCCTCTCACCTAAGGTGATGCTTAGAGATTCCTTTAAATTCTTCTCATTTTCCTGGTTAAAGGGGGGATGTGTGCATAGTGGGGGTCATCTCCTTCACCAAAAGAATGCAAAGGAGCAGAGATCATGCAATCACTAAACTGTGGCACTATGCTTGCCTCAAGTTTGAGTTACCTAACAGTGACTTATCCTTCTCAGACAGTTCTCAGGTTTTAGCTTCACATCATTTTTACAACCTGGAGCTTAATTTCCACACTAACAAAACAGGAGAGGATTTTCAAGGAAATTTCAGAAAGGAAGTAACAATGGGTGCCAGTTCAGCTTGGATTTTGGCTGTATTACATTAGAATGGAGCAGCTATTTGTATTTTAGCCTCCTTTGGGAAGTTTCTAAAACTAGATGTGTGTGTGAAAGGACACAATTGTGATGTCTGGATACCACATATAAACAGAGCATCTTCCATCCCATGAGCCCTCCTGCACTCACAGTTTATCTTTGAACTGCAGCTGGTGCCAAGAGGCAACGCTGAGAATGAAAGGGAAGAACACTGAATCTGCCAAAAACAGCAATTTGTGCACCAAGAGAGCAAAGTGCAGCCCTGAAAGCTGTGCTCATCCTTCAGGCACAGAGGTGCTGCCTCCAGGAGTGGTCACCCAGCCCTGAGTGAAACATGAGCAGCAGGGACACATTTGGGGTGCCCACACTGGACTCCCAGCCACCAAACTGGGGCTTTTCCAACAAACTGGGACATTTCATTGGGGCTTTTCCAACAAATTGGGACATTTCATTAGCAGAATGTTCAGGCCCAGCCATGGCTTCTATTGAGGAAAAACTCCCATGGTATCAAATGCCACCAAAGTGTGGCACAAGTCCAGCATCTGATAGAGTAGAAAATGTATCCCTGTGAATCGCCAGTGAGATCTCCTGCAGTAATTTCACACCCTCACACCAGCCTGCCAGTGAAAAGCCAACCAGCCTGAAATATCTGCTGGTTTTAAGAGGAAAAGTAATGCCAGACAAAGGCTGTGGCAGTAAAACACTCTGTGATACTGCCATGATGTCTTGTAGCAACCAGCGTGAGGAAACTGATTTTTGCATTTAATGTTTCAACAGGAGAAGATAACAAAAACCTGCCCTCTGCTTTGTTTGGAAAAAATACAGCTTGACCAGAGGATGATTAGGTATACTGGGATATTCTGGATCCATCCTTTTGCTGTTCTAATTCAGTGTCAAAGCAAAGAGTCAAGAGCAAAGGGCACATTTTGTTTGCACCCCCATGAAATGACCTTGCTGTGGCCCAGCTCCAGCCCCACAAAAGCAGAGGCACTTCCACTTCCACCTGATGCTCAGCAACTCCTCAGGTCAGACACAGAGCTCCCAGGCTGCTGGTACTGCTGACCCTGGCCACAAATAAAACTGACTAAAAGTTACCAATGGGTTTCTCTATCAATGCTAACAAATATCAAAACAAACCTGGTGCTTCCCTGGCAGAAGCAATTCTCAAGCTGTAATTTGTTAAACATGACATAAAGTTGATGATCTTGCAACTAAAAGCAGGAACAGCATTAAAGGCCATTTTCTCACACATTTAAAACTCAATGGATGGAGGTGTCCACAACACCTTTACTCTAAAAGAAAATTTTTTAAAATTAAATTAAAAACCCTGACCAGTCAACCACAGCAAAAGAATCAGAAGAATATAGTGAATAGTGACAACATGATATTATATCTTTTCTGAAAGGGCCACAAGTTTTGCCAGATGCATAATCTGACTTGTTTTGTCATAATCTGCCAATTATATGTATATAAAAGGGGGCAGGATAACATTTTTGACCCCTGCACTCCTTAGAAGTCACACAGTTCTTTTATATACGCAGGGTAAATTGTGCAAAAGAGCTTTTTGCAATAGCCAAACCTTTTTGCCACACACCTGGACAATCCTCTTAAGTGATGCAGCAAGACTGCTGTAAAAAAATAGCCCAAATTTTATATACCACCCATCCCACAGATTATTGTGAGAAATCAGCAGGCAAAAGTAAAAGCTTTAGTAAGGATGACATTGCTTTGAGAACAGCATAGATATTTTGTTTTATTTATTTATTAACATTGAAGTACACGAGGGAAAATGCTCAAGTGTTGGATTAAAAACTCTGAAAACACTCTGAGAGGCAAAAGATGGTGAATTACCAAATGTTAAGTCACAGCACTGTTATTTTACAGTTAAGAACAGAAAAGACAACCTCAAATTGCATAATAATCCCAAATAATCTCAAACATGGTCCTCTCTTTTTGATTTTTCTATCAAAAAATATTTTTTTACATTCTTTTCTAAGAAAAATCCTGATAGACTGAAATAGGCACCAGTTTGCACAACTAGTGCAAGTACCAAAGATCCTGAAAGTGGCAGAGCATTAAATCCTTGGACATGGGATGTAGGGCATTTCAGAAGTAAGAGTAAAATCAAATTAAAAAAAAAAAAAAAAAAAGCAGTGAAAACAAAGCAGCAGCTAAAGGTCAGTACTGGAAAACCAGCTGAGTATTGGCAAATTTGTCTCAACATTCCTATAAATTTAAAAGTCAGTCCTTGCTTTCTACAGCAGCTTCCCAAGGGGAAGCAGAATAATTGATTTAAAGACTTGTCACCAATGGTTGCAGCAGTTCCCAGAAAAAATACTACCAAAAATACCTAAAATATTTATCAATAACATAAAATTAATGTTGCAAATAAAGTGAATTCAGCAAGGCAAACCAACCTAGATGTGGTCCCAGATTAATTTCATAAATCCCAAATTTCACTTGCTGCTGTTTGGGTAAGAATAATTTGCTGGCTTGGAGAATAACAACATTTTACAATATGTCCTTTGGACTGAAGGCTGTAAATTACAATCCTGCTATTTTTTTAGGAAGCCCCCTTACCTTTCATACTTCAAGTCTTAATTAACACCAGCACCAGGCAAGGCAGATCTGTCAGCATGCATTTTTAGTGATTGCTTCAAGCCATAGATGCCAGGAAAAACCATCAGGATGCACTCAGGAGAGCCATGGCATTGCAGAAGGAAGTTAACAATGCTGTTAGGCTGCTCTGCAATTTATCACCAGTGAAATCTGCTTTTTCACTTCTCCAGCTTCTGGCCAAAACTCCTGCTGATGAACCCAGGGCTTATTTCTCACTGCATTTTATAAAAAATCACCTTGGATCTCCTCACAGCCCCTGCAAGCCAGCCCTGAGGTGAGATGAACATGTCAGACTCAGGTACAAAAGATCCCCAAATGAACCCCACAATCACCCAGCACTCCCAAATTAATCCCAGAATTACCCAAGCCCCGGTGGGCTGAGCTGTCCCAGGTGTTAGTGAGGTTTAACTCACCTTAAACAGCAGCAGAGAGGCCCTGCATGGCTCAGCAGGAGCAGAGCTGGCATTTGTGTGGCCTCACCTGCAGCCTTCAGCTCTGAAAAGAGTGGGATTTATATTTATATTTGTATTTTATATATTTATATTTATTCACAGATGTAAAACAATGAAAAGAGAAATAAGCACACCCAGATCTCCTTCAGTATCCCCCCTTCCACCTCTCCATTATCTAGAGAGAGAATTTAAGGTGCCTACACACTTAAATTATGCACTTAAGGATTAATTAAGAATTAACCTCTGATATTGTTTTATAATTAAATCCATATATCTGTCTAATGATCCTGGGCATAAATTATAGTGATGAGTGCAAACAGCAGAAAGGCAAAAGTGTGCATGTGGATTACATTACAGATGGAGGAATTACAAACCTTCTCTTATTTTTCATTCAACCTTCTGTATTATAGCATTTCAGCAACATATTGATTTATATTGATCTAGAACTTCTAGACAAAAAACTACTCCCAGTTAAAAACTACTTGTTTTTTTTTTCTCAGCCAATAAATTCTGATTCTTTCTTATTCCTGTAAATATTAAAATTATCATTTAAAGCTTTAAACCTGAACTTTGTCAACAACAATATACTGACAAAATGCAACCCAACCACAGTTTGGAGCTTTTCTGGAGTGGTCTGAATTTCTGCAGACTTCTTGATCTTGAAAATCCTCCCTTATCTTTAGTGTTTCCCAGTGATAGTTGGATCAAAATTACCTTGGCAATAGTGTTTGACACAGAATGCCAGTGAATTGTACAAAAATATTCCCCCAGCCCCTGAAGTTTTAAGATTTATTTACCTCTTAGACATGGTTTAAACTTTTTCTTATATGTAAGTGAAATCCCAGGACAAACAAGTTCTTGGGAGAAGTGTTAGAAGTGTTATTCTCTTACAATGGGATTATTTTTATTATATATATATATATATGTGTGTGTGTGTATATATGTATATATATGTGTATATATGTATATATGTATGTATGTGTGTATATATGTATACTATGTATACATATGTATGTATATGTATATATTTATTTATTTAGAGAAGTATCTAACAAAGATAATTAAACTTTTATATATATAATGGTTCAGGCTTCAGTGCAAATGGTCTTGTCCTGCTGGGCTGCTCTCACTCCCAGGCTGATGCACACTCTGTCCTCACTCACAAACACTTCCTAATGAGGCAAATATCACTTTTATATATCATATTACCATTTAAAACTCTCACCAAAAGAAACAATTTTTGATTGAGTAGGAGAATTTTAAAAGAAAGAAATAAACCTGATGTCCCATCTCTTCTGAACGTGGAAGCACAAATGGTCCTGCTCACAGGCAGTGTCCCAGTTATGCTCAGGAATCCTGGAGCTCAGCAGAGGAGTGAGCTGGGATGTGCTGGAAAACAAAAGCTGGGACAACCCTTGAGAAGCTCCTGGTGGGTGGGCTGCCAGTGCTCCATGAGCACCCACCAGAACAGCTCTGGGGTCACTGCTCAGAATGAAAACTCCCTGGCTCTTGCAGAAATCCTTCCCTTTGCAGCTCCATCATTTGTTTGAGGCTGGGATGAGCACCATCACTCTCTCCCCAGCAGCTCTGGGTTCTCCAGCCTTTTTCCTTTCTCTGGGAGGAAGAAGGGAGCGAGCTCTTTGCACAGAGGGACGTCCCAAAGATGGACAGTGCTGTTCCCACAGGAAGGAGGCAGCCAGGCCTTGGTCCTGGAAATTAAGTTATCTCTGTTTCCTCTTTCAGTTCTCTCCTGTCTCTGGTTTATTTCTTGGTTAAACCAATGCTCATTAGTTGTGTCTGCATTTAGTCTGCAACAATTGGCAAAATTGCAAACGCACATTTGAGTCAGCGTTAGAGTGTCAGTAGGGAAAATCCAGGAATTTCTGCACTGAGGCAAATAACCCAACCCAAAAACAAAAAACCCACCAAAACCAAAATTAAAAAAAAAAAACACCAAAAACCAGGAAATCTTCATCTACTCCTTAAAACTTCTCTCAGACTACATTCATGTTACTTACTTTTAATGGGTTGTACTGACATATATTAATCAGAGTCTCTGCTAAAGCAGCAATTATTGCAGTTCTAAGGGGGTGTTGAGGTAAATGTACTTAGTGCAGATTAATATTCCTTTAATTATGTAACTTACTGGGATCTGTGAGTTGGCAGGGCGGGTAGTTCCTCAGTGCCAGGCATTCATGACAAAGCTTCAGCAGTCTCTCATCTTTTCCCCCCTCTCCTTTTCATTTATCATATGGTTAGATAAAAACAGCGAGGAAATGAATTATGCATAGTTTTTAGCACACTGAGGAGTTAATAAAAAGTTACATACAACTCACATGTGTGATTGCACAAAGCACTGATGTGACCTTGCTAAGCGGGAACAGGCACTCTAAGATTAGCCTGGCATGGATTTCAAGTGTATGAAAAGCACAAAATTGCTTCTTAAAGCACTAGTACAGACTGTTTCATGCCTAAATCCTCGTTATGTGCAGTGTATTTATAGGACATGACTCAAGTTTGAAGTGTGCAAAGACAAGTAAACTCTCCTTGCTCATGGCAAAGTGTTCAGATGCTCCTCACCAGGCTGCAGCCAACAATAAATCCTGGTCTGCACTGGGAGGAGCAAAGACAAACAAAAGCTTCCAGATAGCAATTTTTGTCATAATGATTGTGAAATATTGCAGCATTTTATAGCTGAGCAAATGGGAGGTTTGGGACAGAAGGAGGTGAAAAAGGGGAAGGAAAACCCCAACTCTTTTCAGGCTGAGGATTTGCACGCAAACCTGAGGGTTCTCCAGCTCACTTTGCCTTTCCACCACTTGTCACATCTCATTTTAACAGGGCAAAGCAAAGAGTAAGTGAATAGAGATACCAAAGACAGAATAAATGCCCATCCCAGCACCACACAGAGAATGTTTTACTCCATTCTTCATTCCCTGTCCTTGTGTAGCAATGGAGAATGTGCAAGATCTGACACACCATGAACCAACCCTCCATGCCCACAAGGAACACCAAGGTAAGAGTTGCTTCTATCCATTTGTGAAAGAGGCAATAGTTTAAGGAGTTGAAAAAAAATTACATTCTTCTTTAGCAATACCTGAAAAAAGTTAAATAAAATAAAAGTTAAATAAAATATTAAAAAGTATAAAACAATAAAATACCTAAAACAATATTTTAATATAGAATATTACTATAGAATAATATAAAAATTAATATAGTATTTAATAAGATTTAAAATTTTTATATAAAGTATTTAATATAAAATATTTAATGAAATATTTTAAAGTTACTTCAGTAACTGAACTCCTGCTAAGAACTCCTGGACAATGTTTCACCCTCAGCTGACAGAAACAGATCAGGTTTAAGTTTTCCTTACAAATTGATACAAACAACGAGAGGATGAAGGATGTTAGATGGTTTTCTCCCAAAATGGTAAATACAGGTAAGCTGTGGGAAGTGATTTTTAATACCATTCTTATACTGAGGAAAACAGACTATGGAACAGAAACCCATCCATGACACTCAGACAAGTGCACGTGTACCAGTAACCACAGCTCTCAAGTCCTCCACCTTTAATCCTTAATTTTAAAATATTTTTGATTTGTGGAACTATTCATTCTCCTTGACTTAATGTCTCCTCACCTGTACAGCCTCTTTGTTTGTACACATTACTGTGTTGTGTTGCATTATTACAGAGCTCCTGATTTCCAAAGGATAAACTCCTGGTTAACTTATGTAGGTCTGACCAACAGTTATAAAAAATTATTCCTCCAAATGCACCTCTTTGTATCATGCTCTCTATTTTTGTCATGTCTGAATTAATATAACACATTGCAGCTTTTCCATGCTTTTACTGCTGGGGAATAATACATTTTTTCAAAGTGCTTATTCCATGCAAGAAAAGGCTTTAAACTGGCAATACTTCAGGTATGTTATTACAAAGGTGTAAAAAACCTGTTTGATATTATTGCCCCATATAAATTACTTTGGCCTCCTGCAACTCTTAATACTTTAAAAAAGGAGCTTAAGGAGACAACCTTGCAATAAAGAGACTCCATGCACTCTGTGTTTGGTGCCCTTATCTTCCCTTTCTCTTTATTATATACACTTGCATGAAAATCTCTCACTTTGCTACCACTTCATTCCTTTCACTTCCCTCTCTTATTGTGATGGAAATTATTCAAGAATTAACCTGCTGCCACTGACTCCTGGGTCAGTTTCTCTGTTGCTGTTTTTGCATCATCTAACAAAGATTAATTTGGATACAGGCTCTGAATGGCAGCTCTGGGAGGATCCAGCAGCCAGAGCCTGCACTCTGCTACTGAGCTAAGGAAAAACAGGACAAGTCTCATAGGCTTCAAGTTCTTGTGTTCACTTATAAAAATGCAAACCTACAAAATAATCAGTGTATTTAAAAAGAAATCCTGGGTTTAGATTTTTTCCCCCTCAGTGAGTTTCACTGCTTATACATGATGTAATTAATGAGTTTATCAACTTTTTCTCTGCACATCACAAAAGGAATCTGAAAGTGAGAATTGCCCTGGGACAGACCAAGAGCCTGGTCTTCAAGGAGACACTTTAATGTTTAAAAATCTAAATACACATTATTGAACTGTCAGCCACAGCATGCCTCTCTGGCAAACAGCAAAGTAGAATAAGTACCAGCCTTAAGAAGTTCCAGGTGTGTCACTGATGGTGGGGATAAAAAAACCCAAGGTGTTAAAGCTGGACCCTCTGGCAGCAGCGACAACATTTGTGCCTCTCTGTGTCAGCACAGACAAGTCCTGCTTGGCAAATGAAGCTTTGAGTGGGAATCCCTGGGGTCCACACACAAGAAATTGGAATGGAAAGGCAGGAATGAAAATCCAGTGTGCCAGAAGCAGCTCAAAGAACAACATTCCCACGTGCAGCCAGAGAAACAGGGAGCAGGGAAACAACGCTTTGGGATCCTCAGGGCTGTGCTGTGCAACCCCAGGTTAGCACATCTACCAGATCTACCCAAGACAGGCCTGTGCATCCACCAAGGGAGCAGCTGAAAGCAGAGTTTCACACAATAATCCAAGTTAAACTAAGTATTTGAGAATTTTGAGCAGCTCTGTTTTCTGAGCTCTTGTTCTTCCCAGTGAGCCGTTTGTGTCTTGTACGCGATGGTACCGACAGCAAAATGGGATTTGGAAACAGACCATTAAGTCTCTATTTGCAGCATCCCTTTGTAGGTTTTTCCATTTTTAAAATGATGGATGTTACTGGTTCTTTGCTGTTTTCCTCGGGGGAAGGAAGGCATCTCTTTGGAATATGTACAGCCTGAAATAGCCAGTGTTTTTTGGCTAATATACACAAGTGCTAAAAGCTGATGCCTTAGCATTTTAGCTTGTCTATTTTTCATATATTTGTACTCCTGCAGTTCTTTAGTGTGTACCCCCAACCCCCCCAGCCAGTGTCAGCTGCAGCTTTCCCATTTTGGGCAGACACAACAATTCCTCTCCAGGCCTGGCAATCAAGGACACCTCACTGCCTCAGGGCCCAGAGATGGGAACAAAAGGGACTTGGGGGGAGCAAACTTGGGGTCAATGACTTCATTCCCTGGAGCTGCAATTGGCAGATGAACCCCAATGTGCAAATGGACCAAACTTATAGAAGTATAAAAACCTGTGAAACATTGTCCATTTTGGGTGTAGCCCCTGGGGGGCTTAATCTGCCCTAAATGTACCTGCAGGCCCTTCAATAAATAGAACTGCTTTTTATTCCCTTAATTCTGGTTGGCCTCTGGTTTTAGGTAGCCCCAAAACGGCATCAAAGCCAAAGCACAGGTTTGCAGGGCAGTGGCTCAGCCATGGAGGGGAGGAGGTTCAAGGCATTCTGTAGAACTGAGATTCAGAACTCTGCATTGTAAAATTCAGGCAGTGGAGCAGCAAAGAGAGGTGAGAAAAGAATCCAAGTGCTGCCCATCAATAGAGCTGGACCAAGTCAATAGGGATGTGCTGGTACCATGGCACCAGTGCTTACAGCCATGGCTGTGGCACACACACTACACAGCTGCTTTGGGACCTTCTTCCTCAAAGAGATACTCAATTACTCCTTAATTTAATTTTAGGTGGAAGAAATAGAAACACCTGTGGCTGTTTACCAGCTCATCTCCTCTGTTAGTATTGAACTGTGAGTTTATGTCCCTGAGATGAGGGCAAAGCAGCAGAGAAAAGCATTTCTTACAAAGACCATTAAAAAAAGGGGGAACCTGGGACACTTTTCTAATTAATTTGCAGAATTGAGATCAGGAATAAGCTCCTGTCAAGTCCATAAACTAACAGGATCATCCAGGGATTTGGAGCATAAGGTAAATGTTCCAGTTTGGGTTTGTCCCCTCCACTGCCCTTTGGGACAAGCAGTCATCACATACAGAAATAAATGTAACCTGTGCTGTTCTGGGGTTTTAATCCCCTTGCTGTGCTTTATTTCTGTTACTTTGACTCCTCTTACAGAGCTGGTCTAAGCTACATGGTGTTAACACCAAGTGAATGACAGAATCTTGAAGGTACCCAAATATTGCCAGCAAAATCCATTTTTGCATCTGGCTTGTATGTTCCAGTGGGATGATGAGGATGCACAGGGTGCCACAGAGGTGTTCAGATATCAATATGATCAACACATTATTGTAGATATCCAAAGAAAACCACGTTTTAGAACTAACAACCAGTTTCTTTCCTTGTATCCACTAATTTTTATGGGTGAGCTAATATCAGGCTGAAATTTATCAGGAATTTCTTTTTGCAAATCCATAGTTTCCTTAAGTGACAAAATAAATTTTAAAAGTGAGTCAGAAAAACCCTGTCACTTTCTCAGGCCACCCATCCTAGGGACAGATTAATTCTTAGGCAGCTTCCCCTCATGTGTAGCCTAAATTCCCATCCCATTTCACTGCAAGCCTCTTGAAAACTTTGTTCATTACTATTCTCTTTGCAATTAGTATTTATTTACTGGAAGACTCCTCCCATCTCACCCTCAGCCTTCCCTGCTGCAGAATAAACATGCCAACTCTTGCAATCTTTCCCAAACCATCTTTGCCAGACCTTATTCCTGATTCTTCTCACGGGCCTCCCTCCAAATTGTCAACATCCTCCTCATGGCAGGGCTCCCAAAATTGGACACAGGGCTGCAGGAGGAGCCTTATCAGTAACTGAGTGGAAAGATTACTTCACCATCTCCCAGACAATCCTGTTTATGCAGCACAGCACTTGCTTTTTTTGGTGCTTGTGTTCTTTGGCAAGAAGATGGAATTATTGGCCCTTGTTTAATTACTAATCCGTGGCAGCTCCCTTTGCTGTAAAGCTCTTGCTTTCCAAGAGCCTGAGCTTGGCTTTTGGCTCATTCAGCTGACACAGCGAGCAACTTCTCTTTTTCATCTTACAAACACTGCCTTCAGGAATATTCAGGATCCTTCATCCTTGTTTAGATTGTATCACCAGCAAGATTTGCAGTCTAAGATCTCAATTTTTCCACGTTGCCTCATCTCCTCCCACTTCCCTGCCTGGCACACACAGCCAGAAGCAATGAGTCCCAAAGATCCCATGATTTTGGGGGTTGCCAGCACATTAATCACAGAACACAAGTCCTAGGTCTGTATTTTGATAGTCTTCACCTCTGCAAACCTGCTGCCTTGCAGACAGAAGGATGTTTGTCCCCTTCAGGCAGAGCACAAAGGATATCCCACGGCAGCACAGCTGTCCAGCTGTCACACCTGATCAAACACAGAAAATTTTAAGTGCCAGGGTACATTTTGCTTGTCTGCGAGGTTTCAGCTGTTTTCACTGGTTTGAACACTACAGACAACTAGAACAAATTGCAGAATTAGGACAGTGTTTACAGAACTCCCAAGAAAGTCTTAAAAATTAAATATTTTTAGGAACAGTTTTAATTCCATCTACAAGGAACTTCACAAGTCTTCTGAGGAGCTTTGTGACCCCCTAATTAGGACTTTGTACAGACACAGACTGGAAATTAACTGAAATATCCAGACATACTGAAATAGGAACCTTTTTCCCCCCTCAATTACATAAAAGCTATAATTATATTTGTTACATAAACATTTTAACTGGGGAAAACATTAGATAATTGATGACAGCCCCTCCCTCCAACCCCAGCTGCCCACCACTCACAGCACAGCAAGAGCAAATTTAACTCAGCAAAGTTGTGTTCCCCCTGCAAAGCTGCTCCTGTGCATGGATGGTGCTGTGCTGCTCGTGCTGGGGAAGAAAGATGTGAAAGGAAATTATCTGAGGCTCTTTTAGAGGCCACCTTTTGTAATGCAGCTGCAGACAGTGTATTTTCAATCTGTTTAATCAGTGTTGAGAGTCCAGCTCGTAAGAAATCAGATAAAGAGCAAGAAATTATTTAACAGACTGAATAATTGCTTTGTGCTTAAGCAGTAAGGATGAGGACACTGAATTCTGCTGCTGGCAGAAATCAGAAAGATTCTGAGCTGCTAAAGGGCTGAAAGGTTGATCAGCTGCCACTCAACTCATTGCAGGATGAGGAGAGACCTGTTTATTTTTTCTGTCCTTAAAACCATTCTTCTCTCTGGGAGTTACCTGCAGAAGGACACCTGCAGTCACTGCAAAAGGATGCCTACAGTCACCTGGGCAGGGCAGAAATGCAGCTCTGAGTGCTGCACCCACCCTGGGCAGGGCAGAAATGCAGCTCTGAGTGCTGCACCCACCCTGGGGAGGGCAGAAATGCAGGTCTGAGTGCTGCACCCACCCTGGGCAGGGCAGAAATGCAGCTCTGAGTGCTGCACCCATCCTGGGGAGGCAGGGAGGTGACTCTGGGCTGGACCAGCCTGGCCACACTGAGTGATGGCTCCTAAGAGTGACAGGGACTGCACTGACAGGAGCAGTGCTGCTGCTCTCCTGTCACAGCCTGTGCTGGCTCAGCTCAGCCAAGTCCGAGGATTTCCTCTGCCCTCAGCCTTGCTCAGTGCCAGGCCCTGCCCTTGCCAAAGGTGCCAACTGGGATCAGCTGCAGAATCCCAGCCTGGTGGAACTGGGGCAGAACAAACCCCTTGGAGCTCAAAGCAGCTCCCAGAGATTCAGTGGGGAGGGACACAACTCTGTGCACATGTGGTGGGGGATGTCCCCATTTTGCTGAGCTCCAGCACTGATTTTTGGATAGAACAATGGATCTGGGTTGGGTCAGCACCTCCTGCTCCCCAGCAGCCCAGCTCCTGGAGGATGCCCACATTCCAGGCAGGGGGAGAGCTGGAATGCCACCAGGTGAGAGGCAACAACATCAGGATTCAAGGCTCCAGACTCCTCCAGGGACAGCAAATGCTGTGACACAGCTCTGCAGTGCCCTGTTCATGGCTCCTCTATGCAGCAGTGGTCTGGGACCTCATTTGTGTAACAAGCTATTTAAGAGGGAAGCTAATTGAGGTACATAAATCCTGAAGAATATCACATCAAGCCAAGAGACTATTATTAGCCCAACCTAGATAATGTTATAGAAGTGCATTAAGAAACCTCAATAAAAAAATTACCAGGAAACATTCCCCCCCCTTCAAGATCCCAAGAGATAAATTCTCTCATGCAATGATTAGATATTACCCAGAAGAATAAAAAAGGAATACTAAAAATGGATATGGAGAAGGAAGGTAGAGACAGCACAAGATCACCCAAATGGGTCACAGCCTGTTCCTAACGTTCATGGCTGTGCAGGTAAGAGATCACAGCCATCTAACAGTGGCACCTGAAAGGAAAATTAACCCTAATTCTGCCTCCAAATTATTTTTTTAATTATATGCTACTTGTGTTGATGTAAAGTTAATGGAGCCAGAAGCATTTCCAGCAGTGTCCTCTGATCAGCTCTGGTCTTGTTCTTCCATTACATGTCCTACATATATTGAATTTTCCCCTCTGCTAGTTTCTACTGATCCTACCAGACAGAAAAAGCATCTATGGGCATTTCCATCCTTGTCCCATCCTTGTGATGTGAGCAGGCTGGAGCACACCTGGGTTTCTGTCATGAGGACTGTGCTGATGTGGACAGAAAGCAGAGCAAGTTAAAAACAAACAAACAAACAAAACAAAACAATCAAAACCAACCACACATACACCAAAAACAAACAAAAACAATAACAAAAACAACAACAACAAACAACAAAACAAAAAAAAAAGGAGAAAAAGGAAGAGTGACATGTTGAAGTGTGTGCAGTGAAGAAAGGAGAGGGAGATGAAACAGGACAAAATGCTTAATCCCAAATAAGTCTTTAAAAATGCAAGCAGTGTTGGGACCTTAGACTGGCTCATTAAGAATGAGGTTAGGTTGCAATCATTTACCATCTCCCTTTATTCTCCATCAACAATAAAGCAAAGTTACTTTAGGAACAGCAATCTTGCTTTCACAGAAGATGAAACCTGGACATTTTTGATGTGACAAAGAAACCCCACAAACCAATACAAATTGCATTTCCATGTCACTGTGTCACCAAAAACCAGCTGACTTCCAGGTAAAAGCAGAGGGCAACATCCAGTATTCATTAACCTGAAAAGGCCAGTGATTCAGGAGGCACAGCCATTTTTAATACTAATAAAACAATTTTCTGTAAGCTGAGTGCCAGGAAGTTGGTTCACTTCAAAGAGTCTTTACAATTTTGGTACAGTCCACTAGTGCAGGAGTTACACAGAACAGCTATCTATAGTTATTCCAACTAACACAGAGTTATCATGAACCAGCTTTGGGTTTTGCTCACAGTGATGATGAAACTCACAGAGCAATGGAAAAACGTGCACAGAAGCCTCTGCTCTGCCAGGCTGCTGCTCCACTGTTTGCAGTGTGTGTCCTGCTGCTCTCAGCACTGCCAGGACAGCCAGGGCTCACTCTGCCTGCTCCCAGGGAGGTGCAGGACCCCCAGGTGTGCTCAAAGCTCCAGGTGAACCAGGCAGAAACTCCCCAGCAGTGCCAAAGGGGGGCTCTGCCTTCCCCTTCCTTCCAGCAGGTACATGAGTCAACACTGGAACATTGACAGGCTACAAAAACTAAAACCCCAACTGTTTTCAGTCTGAAACTGCTGCTGCATCACAACAACTCCCCCCAAGCTCCTGAACAAACCAAGTCCCCAAACCTGTCAGCACCACAATGCAAACTGCCACTGGTGCTCAGCACTGTCACATCTCAGGTGGCTCTGGCTGCTCCTGATCCATATGGAGCTCTAAGAGGTCTCTTCTTCAGAAATCCTGAGGAAACAAAATACTCTGAAGTCAGGGAAGCAAAGAGTCAGGAGATGAAGCAAATTTATTGTTCCAAGTGTTGAAATTAGGGAGTATTTGAAATCAAGAGCCACACACTTGATGAAAACCCAGCGAGTATGAATGAACAAATCCAGATAACCCTTAAATAAGTTACAAAGCTGTTGTGGGAGGGTGGGAATATATCACAGAGCCTTGTAGGTAAGCCATGGTTTAGAAAAGATGCCCTCTGCACAAAGGACAGGCAGAGAACAGCATCACTGAGGTACGAGTCCCATTTCTCTCAGGCAAATTACTGCATAGATATCTAAGGTTTCTGAACAGCTTGTACAGCATATTAAGATAACATAATGAAAATACATTGTATTTGAAACCAAAGAGCAGCATATTAGACATGCACTGGTAGAAAACATCCTGTGTGCCACTAGAGATGTTAAAAGTACCATACACAACTTGGATGGTCATCTAAAAGCATAATAACTTCCTTTGACTTCATTTTTTGTGGAAAAAAGTCTACACGGTCATAAATCTGGAATTCTCAACATTCAGCTGTGGTGGGTATGACATGAACATAGAGGGTCTTCATGTTCAGGTTCTTCATAGAAACATCCTTTGTGATCTCTGAAAGAAGGAAAAGAGAGAAACAAGAGTTAGTGCTCTTGCTTACCATGAGAACTATAAACTTTTTTTTAAAAAATTGCTTTATTCAGACATTTTTGCTGTGGGACTAGGACAGAAACTGCTCAGCTCAAAATTCTCTCCCGTTAAAGCCCAGGGCATGAAAGTATGATAGTAAAAGGTTTTAAAATCAAAAGGAAGGGTCACCACACATCAGCAGTGTCCCTGCAAGAGCAGAAGAGCCTGTTTAATGTTCCAAAGTAGAACTTTTTGAAAGTCTACATCAGCCCACAGCTCTCTCATTCACATCCTGACAGAGCAGCACCTAGTTCAGAAAACTCTAACACTGTGACATGAAGTCAATATGAACAGTCCCTCATACACAGCTTATATGTAAAGCAAGGATTGTACCAGTACCTGCTGAAGAACTACTGCTGGAATCTTGTTGAGTATGCCTGAAGACTGTCTGACCATACAGGATAATTCCCTAAGTCTTCTCACAGCTGCATGCCCAGAGTTTGGAACAGGATAAAGTCCCAATAAACCTCTCAAGGACAGAGCACGCTTCCACCAGGCTGACTCAGGGGTTGTAATTACTCAAGAAACACAAACACAGAGTAATCCCACTTGTGTCTAGGGAAAGTCACCTGCAAAGCTTGCAGGAGCTGGAAATATTTCACTCTTAGCTTGTGAAATGTGATTTTTTTCCCAAGAAGCCTGGTGCTTGCTGACTTTTCTGGCAGCCATCAGCTGCCCCACTGAGGGCAGAGTGTTTGGAATACTGGGAGCTACAAAAGTCACCCCAGTATCAAACACCCTGAGGCCTCTGCACTAAGAAAGCTCAGAGAGATAAGAACCTTGGCAGGTGTAAGCAGAGAGCATTGGTGAAACCCAGATCAACAAGGACTGGGGTCACAGCGTCACTCTCACCCTGGAACCCTGCAGACAGCCCCAGCAAACACAAGATATTATAAAGATCTGGCACCAGTGTTGGCACCAAGGACACATTAATAACACCCAGACTGGCTGGGGGAGGAGGCCTTTCAGGAGGAGCCCTTCTGCAGGGTCCTGCCCCACCCTGCTTTGAAAAATGTTTCATTTTTAGACTAAACACACAGAAGCTGCACTGATTTTGAAAGCCATCTGTTAATGAGAGAACTGAGAAGTCCTCATGGATCACAGTGCTTTTCAGGAGTTCTCTTCCATTGTAATACTACCCTTTAAGCAGCTGAATATCCATCCAGAGCTATAATCCAATACAGTAATCAGGGATTTATTCCCTCACCAACCTTCCTTCCCAGGAACATGTTCCACCAGGATATAAAAGAGTCTGGTCTGCAGAAGCAGCCAAACCAATTGTGAGCTTGGCTCTCCAAGTCTCTTATTACAGATTTATTTATAAGATCTTGAAAAATTAGGAACTTACATGAACCCATTTCCAGCAGTATTTATCACAACAATTAGTTTTAAAAACTGGAAATTTGATTTATCAACACAGTGTAGGGACACCCTCCTGTCTGTGCTAATGGCTCCAGGGAAAGGCTTTGCAGGGAGCACCTGAAGTGTCCCCACCATCCCCAGTGTGGAACAATCAGGTACCTGGAACCTCTGTCTCTCCAGCTCAGGAATAAGCAACACTCACCACTTGGACATTTCTTTTTGGAATGTTTTCCAACATTACAAAGGGGAGTGAAAAGCACTCCCCTTGTGCTTTTGTGTTCGTTTCTCAAAAGCTGGTGAGCTTCTGTGCAATGGACAGCAGATGCCCAACTGCCTGGACTGACAACATTTATAAAAATAACTCTTCAAAACCAATAACTCATTTTCCACCAAGTGATTGTTTTTCCTTTTTATTGAACAGGCACCAACCTTCCAATTCCTGGGTTATTTTCATCAAACGTTTCAAACTGTTAACAGCAAATACATTTTTATTTTTAGACTAAGGCACAGAAAACCTACTCCAGAGACTGAACTTTGTTGCTCTGAAGGTAAGACCTTGAACAGATTGATCAGAAGATGAATGGGAGATTACAAAACTGCAACAATATAGATAAACACTAATTGACCTAATGTTTTCTAGAGGCATCAAAGTGTTTTATATGCAGCACTCATTTTTCATACAATGAGATGTGAAGATAAAATACAGCTGTGCCAGTGTTTAAACTTAAAAAATGTCATTCAAGGAGGTGAATGCTGAGAATTAAATCTGAGAGAGCAGAAGTGTGGCTACAAGGCATTAGCTCCACAAATAAACCTCTGGGACCAAGCTCTCTGTGCTCTGAGTTTAAAAGAGACCAAATATGTTGTTTTGGCCTTGGAGTAGTTCTCAAATCTGATGTTCACATCACTGTGAATTGTTACTTCATACACTTTAAGTTTAAACAGTTCTAGAGAATCCATGCTACAAACGTTACAGTGATTTAACCCATTTCCCTTTCAGGTGAAGGCATTTTAAAAATCTTCACTTCAACTGAGCCTTAAAAGCTGTTTTGCCTGTCTGTACATTTTCCTGTCCTGTCAGCTCCTTGCCTCTTTCAAAGCTCTGGAGTTTCCCACAGTGGTTATTTCAGTGTCTGAACAGAATCATCTGGTGCTGAACCAAAAGAGGAACTGTGCCCAACATCCCTTGCTCCTGAGTGCCTGAATCCCTGAATCCCCAGGTGGGCAAGGCTGCACACAAAAATACCTTTCAGTTTATGCAAACCAAGTGTGGTTCATCTTCTTGGTTTTTACTCCTTGTGCTGAAACACTCCAGGCTCCAGTTCTCTGTTAACACCACCCAGCACATTATTTTTGGCATTTGCTTAAACTATCACTATAAAGTTTCATCAACATCTGAGAGCCATTTGAATTACAAAAATGGCTTTTGAATAAATACACTTAAGGTCATACAAAGTAAAAATTAAAAAAAAACCAAAAAAACCCAAGAAAACCAAGAAGCCAAAAATTCACAACAAAACCTCCCCACCACTCCTTGCTCAGGTTTCAACATATCCCACCTGAATCCTCACAGGCAGCTGAGTGACCCCAGCTCTCAGCAGCTGCACCAGAGCTGCCCCCTCCTGCCCTCCCCACTGACAGCAGCTCCTGAGGAAGCTCAGCCACCCTGAGATGGGCAGTTTGAGCAGGATGTCCAACTTCTGGACAGGTAATGTGGGATAAGCCATTAAATGTCATGGATCCCTCCCAAACAGCCTGTAAACCACATCACTGTGACACACTGCAGACAGAACCCTTAGCATCATTTCACTCAGCTGAATTCTCCTGCAATTCTCCAGGAATCCCTGTTTGGAGTTGTTTTGGTTTTTACCATGTAGTTTGCAATCCATTCTCTCTGTCAAATGAAGTCCTAAATTACTCTGGTTCAAGTTTTCAGCACCACAGATGGCTCAAGCTTCAGTCACACCTTCCTCATGAATCAGAGATTTTTGTTTCCCATCTGTCAGTGGGTATGGGGGGCTCTTTAGCATTTCAGACCTGTGAGCATGTGCTGAAGCTTCCTGCTTCCCAGGTATCCCAAATGGCTGTGCCCTACCTCACTGCTCTAACAGAGATCCAACACTCTTTTCCACTCACTCCAATCCTCCAAGACAATTCAATAAAATGAATGTTACAAGTTTGAACAGATTCTTAAAATATTCCTACTGTAGACTCAGTTCCAGGAGGAGATTCCCTGCTCAGTCTCTCAGCAGGGCACTGCTGACTGACCTTTACTGCAGGAGGAAAAAGCTTTCACAACACCTTGCCTTGGCCATTTCATGAAGGGAATGCATTACAGCTTAGAGCTCCTACATCTGTGTGTTTGCTTAAAGGATTTTGTTATGCTAATATTGAATTACGGGGCAAAATTACAAACCAGTGTGTGAACAGTGTGGATTTAGTAATTAAACTGGATCTCAGGTTACATGAGCTGCTCCTCAACAACAAATTCCAAGGATCCTCAGATGAGCAAACCAAAAGTCTGTGCTTACCATGAGTTAGTGCTTCATCCAGGAACAGCTTTAGCCTCCTGCTTCTGAGCCCAAAAACTTTTGCTGTCTCATGCAGAAGAGCTTTGTAGGTTAATCCATTCTGACCAACAGGGTTTTCCATTAGGAGAGTTCCCACTGTTCCTTTCTGGCATTCTGGACAAGATAAAACAGCTGAGTCACTATTGGTGAGAAATGAAATTACTTCATTTATCTGGGAAAATTGAAATTTAGGATTTCTTCTTCCATTTCACCTCTATTTCTTCATGGTACTGAGAGATAAATTAGCAATACCAACCTACAGATATTCTCTAAGTTCATTAATTATAGAGGCAGAAATGTAAGTGATGATTGACAGCTTGACCAATAGAAGAAAACTTCTTTACATGGGTCAACAGAATAACCCAGAGTCCAGGAAACATGAAATATTTCAACAGGACACAGAAACCACTACGTGCAGAAGCTCACCAAGCACCTACTTATGATCAAATCTCATGTAAAAAAAACACATTTTTGGCTCCTGCAAGCTCTCAGTAGTGTCAGAAAGGGCTCATACCAGGGCACAGGGTAAGAGCAAGTTACTGAAACAACTCAGCTGCTCCCACATGAGCTCTCAAGAATGCCAGAATAGCAGGTGGGAAACAGAATTACACACACATATATTTATACTCCAGACCAGATGAATAATAAAATTCACTTGGCTTTTAAATAGCACTAAGAAATGTTTCACAGGCTGTTTCCAATGGCCTGGTGAAAAGCTGGCTCTTCATTCAAACTTGGTCAGTTTTAGACTCAGCCTTTTACAATGAGCTGCACAGGTGAGCTGATGGTCAGAAACAGGGAAACAATGCCCAGGGGCTCATGTTTAACTGCTGCCCCTTATCTCAAACTGGCTCTCCTTTTGCTCTCAGGAGAAGAGGGAAGATTGTTTTTATCAGAAAGTACACACTAGGAAAAAAAGAATAACCACAATCCCCATGTCCCAGTGGAAAGCTGCAGCTGAAGAAGAGCAGCCCAGCAGCCCCCATACCTTGTGGCTTGGCATTGATGAGCTGCAGGTTGATGTACTGGCAGAGCAGGGCACTGGGGGAGCTGGGCAGGCCAGGGGCTGACCCTGCTGTCACGTGCAGAGTCCTCCCACTGAGCCCCAGCAGGTCTGTCTGCTTCAGCAGCTCTGTAAAACAAAGGGACACCAGTCAGGCCAGCCCAGAGCTTCTCACTCCTGCCCCCACTGTCTCCTCTTTCACCATCCTGCCCTCCAGAAAGAGCTTCTCTGTTGGAAAAATGGGATTTGTGCAGAAATATTTGGTTTTCATAATAACACAAAGAGGGTGCTTCGTTTGCTGTGGAAATTAGCTCCTGTATAACATTTCTTATGCACATAGTGACTTAGGCAATAAAAACAGTTAGCTAACTTCAAACAAGCAAGAAATGATTCACCCAAGCCAACCATTCAGTAGCCATTATGGGCTACTTCCATGAAAGCTGAGTGCAAGGCTACAAGCTTCCCAAACAAGAAGCTTAAGAGAGTTTTCAGCAATATAGAGGAAAAAAAAGTCACAGTAAACTTTTTTTACCATCTGACTTGAGCCCAGCTTCTTCCCTTTGAATTTTATTTTTTTAAATGTAGAAAAAGACAAATTTTATTTTCTATTTTCTATTCCTATCTCATTATATGAAAAGCTGTGACTTTTGCTTGCACCCACACTTCCCTGGCCAAAGCAGCACTGGGAATGTGTTACTATGCAACATCAGGATATTTATTAATAACAAATATTAAATATATTAAATTAATATAATAATGAATAAATTAATATATTAATAATAAATTATTACTATAGTTATGATATTAACTATATTAAACTCCAGAAAAAACAAACCAAAAAGTTCAAGTCATGGCTCATGAATAAAGCCTCCTACAGGAGTATCTGTGTGCAATGCCAGCACAGCTCATGATCCAGCACATGACTCCAGGCAGGCAGGTGGAGAGAAGGGGGGAAGGCCAGACCCAAACCAGGAGCCCCATCTCCAAGGAAATCAGAAGCAACCCCTGGAAGTGCTGGGAGGAGAAGCTGATGAGGTTTCTGTGACAAAAATGAATCCTGCAGCACTGCCTGAGCCTTGAGGTCAAACAGAGCCACTGATGGGCATGCTATTAAAATACACAGGAATACATCACTCTGTGCTGCAAAGAGCTCCAGAAATCAAATCCAGGGAGAGCTGATGCATTCAATTTCTTGTCAGAACTGTGTGTTCCTGTACATATGGAACAGGCACACCTGTCAGCTCCAGCCAACAGGTTTTCATTCAACAGCAGCCTTATCCACATGTCAGGGAGCCTAAACTGTGCAAAGCTCATTTTCTATAGTTCACCTGAAAATCTCAAGGGGAATAATTCATAAATGTATACTTTTTGTAGGTTTATAAACTTATAAATTAAAAAAAAAACCTAAACCGACCACCCAACTCCCAAAAAAAAGCCCCAAACCCTCAAAAAACCTAACCCCATAAAAAGATGAACAGCAATCACAAGCTACAAGTTCAAAATTCTGTCAAGTGCCACAGAACAGAGTGAGATGAACTGGGAGCATTTACAAGGTTGCTCAAGGAAGCAAAAAAAATCTCAGGCTGCACCTAAGATTCTAAAATGTGTATTTTAAATATCAACTTTTATATATTTGTATATAAATATATACAAATTTCAATTTAACAGTTTAAAGAAAAAAGAAATCAAAAGTCAAGCACTGCTCTGGCCTGTCTCAAGCACAGGAAGGGGATTTGCTTTCGGTTTTATTTTAAGGAAAGCAAGAAAACAACTGAATTAACAAGTGGAGAGGAATTAGCAAGGTTCCATCCAATGGAAGGGAGGCAGGGGCAGGTTTTTCCTGAGCCAGCACCATTTCAGGCCATGGGAAGAGAGAGCACAGGGGGTGACAGAGGGGGAACACTTGGCCCCAGTAACTCCCAGTTTGCCCTTCCCCAGCTGGCAGATCCTGGGGATCCATGCAGGGCAAGGAGGCTGAGCTGCAGCAATGGGGGTTTGCCCAATTAACAAAAGAGCATTTGGCATTGCAGGAGCACTGACATTTCCCAGGGAAGAGCTCAGGCACAGGGCTGACAGAGGAGTCTGTTCACAGAGCCCTGTCACAAGAGCAAGAAAAAATGGATCATTTCTTCCTGGGTATCAATAGACTTGAAGGCAAGCAGGCATTACAAATGCTCATCAAAATCTCTTTAAAAGTCAGTTCTCCCTGCAGTGGGGTTTAAGTGCTAATGCTCTCCTCTAAGGTACCTTACAGCCTCACAGACTTTTAAAAATTGAAGATTAAAAAAAATCAGCCATCTGAAAATCATAAAGATGAAATAAGGCATAGGTCAAAAAGTTTGTAGGGGATTTTTGCCCCACCTTCCTTGCTCCTCCCTTTTATTTTAAGCCCTACATGATCTACAGATGCATTTCTTCCCATAAACATAATGAACCTGTTTTAAATAAATCTTTTTCATTATGGGCTACTGCCATGAAAGCTGAGTGCAAATCTACAAGCCCCCCAAACAAGAAGCTTAGAGAGTTTTCAGCAGTCTAGAGGAAAAAAAGTCACAGACAACTTTTTTTACCATCTGACTTGAGCCCAGCTTCTTCCCTTTGAATTTCATTTTTTTTAATGCAGAAAGAGACAAATTCTATTTTCAGTTTGCGAAGGTCAGTGCAAGTCCCAGAGCCTTGTTTGGGGGGTGCAGTTCCTCAAAATACCTTGATACACTATTGGGGAGGAAATGTTTATCCCATTCTTCCAATGCTGCACTGAAAAGCAGAGACAGGACCCATCTGAGAAGAACTGCCTGATTCTGTGCCACAGCACAACTCTAAGGAAACCTTCATTACAATTAGAGAACACGATCATAAATTACTGCAAGTACAGTGGACAGCCCTAGAAACCACAGGAAGGGAATGAGGATTCAGAAATATGGTTTTACTGGGTCCCAATTTTATTAACACACATAGGAACTATTCAGAAATCACTTGTCTGGAGTGCACAACCTTTCTCTGCAATTCCTCTGGGACACAGCAGCTGATTCCAAGCCCTGGAGTCACCAAGAGACCTCACCTGAGGTTACCCACAGCAGAGCAGATGGATTGTATCCAAAGCAAACACTGGGATTCTGGTTCTGTCCTTTGACACCTTTCAGGACTGTGTTTCTGGCACATGCCTTGAGCTGGGACTCCCCAGGGTGCCACATCTGCTGACCAATACTTGTTTGAGATGTGACACACTGCCACAAAAGCCAATTTGATGATCTGATCTTTCCAAGGGAATTTCCACATGGTGAATAAGTGGGCAGGGAAAATACCCTGCTCTGCCCAGACCACTGACACTGAAAGGTGAAAATCAGCATGCCAAGATGGAAGCCCCAAAATTATTCCTAAGGAGTAAAAGTGACAAGGAAAGAAGAAGGAAAGAAGGAAAGAAGGAAAGAAGGAAAGAAGGAAAAGGGCCTTTGTTACTACAGCAGAGGAAGAGAAAAGGGCCTTTGTTACTACAGCAGAGGAAGAGAGAAGGTTTCAACTTTCTCCACCAGTTCCCTTTAGGACTTCAGCATTAATGGATTTGTGCTGCATCTTTTTGTCCTATAAATGGCAGAAAAACCCCAAATATGGAGTTAAACTACTTCTAAACTTAATGAGATGGGAGTCTCTCAGCTCTTCTGGGCCTTTTGAAGGTTATCTCTTACTATCTGTGGTGACAATGAACAGTACAGGTGCAGACCCCCCTCTGCAGGCACAGACCCCACTGTTATCCCTCGTACTAGGAAAAGGATTTCAAGGAAAACCATTTCCTTCTCCAAAACACAACTGGAACTTGAGGAAGATACTGAAGGATTTCCCCTAAATCCCCTCTGACTGAAAGCAAAGATTAATCCTTTTGTATGACAGTACTGTTCAGCTGAGCTGAGCACAACCTGAAAGATTAATCACAGGGAGCTAATGGATGACATCAGGTGGGAAACCCCCAAAATCCTCCTAGAAATATTCTCAGGACAGGACAAGAAGGAAACTAAGGACTGAGATGGCAGCAGTGACACACAGACTATTTCTTTATGGATGTCACTCTTGGACATGAACTGATGATCCTCAGCAGCCCTGGGGGCACCCCAAATCAGCCAACTCAAGTACCTCCCCCTCAGATGAGCTTCAGTAATATTTCCATTAAAAAAACCACTAATAAAAGGTTTTTTAGCCAAGCAATTAGCATTTTTATAGTTTTCTGTGGGTTTTTTTACATTCTTTTGCCTTAAAGTTTAAGCTGCAAAAATTATTCAATAGGTTTTTCTAAAAAAAGAAGAAATGCAGAGCTCCTCAAGGTTCTCTAGGGTGGAAAGGCAACATTTTTCTTCCACAGATCACAGTTTGCATTCAGCTTAAGTTCTCACCCTGCCTACTGAGCCATTAGGGAAAGCATGGAAAGGCTGATGGCAGCTCGCCATCAAGATCCAGCGTAGCCTGGGCCCAGTGGAAACACTGAAATAAATCACATTTTGTCCTGATGAGAAGTGCAATGGAAGCAAGATAACAGATGAGCACCATTTAGCAGCAGCTTTTGGAAACATGTTGATGTGACTATAAACACAGTCTCATAAGCTAAGTACTATAAAATGGAATATTTCCTTACCCATTTTCTTGTCAATTTGATATAGCTAGCTAGATAGATATAAATTACACAGTAAATAATTATACAGTAAATGACTCCTAGCTGGTGCTAGAAAGACTTTCAATTTTCCTTGTCATACTCCATTTACCTGTGTTTCCATTAAAAACTGTCAGTTTGGAATTTTTAAGACCAAAAATGCAGGAGACAGCATCTACAAGTCCAGTGAAGTTCAAGGTATTATCTCCTTTTGGATTTTCTAGCAGCAACACACCATCTAAAACCAAAATTAAGAAATTAAAATGCAGTTTGGAAGCAATATCCAAGTTCTAATGATTTTCTAATGATGCTAATTACTTCCAGTGAGTTTCTAAGTCAATTTAAAACTGGCAATACTGCATCTTCCCAAACTTTTTTAGTGGGAAAAGGGAAAGAAAACAGAGAAACAAACTGATGTGTACTTCAGATTTATGGTGTAGAAGTGCTATTTGCTTTTATTAACAAGGGGCAGTCCCATTTGTGTGTTACTAAGGTACAACCCAGCCAATAATTTAATATTATAGGTATTATATTGGTTAAAAGCTGAGACTGTGCCCTCTGAGATGGTCACCAGCTTTCCCAGCTGGATTCCTTCTCACTCAGGGAGCAGCTCTGTGACCATGTCCAGCAAGGAACACTTATTTCCATACATAAACTGGCAGAACATGCAAGAAAAAACTTCTCCAAGTGAATTTAGTTTTCTCCCTTCTTAATATCTAACTCACCCTTGTAACAACATCACTGCACCACTGTCCACTGCCCAAGACACAGTCAGGCCATTAGCTGGTTTTAAGTATTCTTTTCATCTCTGTACTTCATATCTGAGCTTTTCAATGTCCTCCACATCCATGTCTCATCTCCTGCACAGTGCTACAGCAGGGATTACAAATCCTCAAGCACACCCCAAATCCAGAGAGTGCAGTCCCCACAAAGATACAGACACACAAACTCTCCCTGCAGCAGGAGTGACAACTCCTGTCCACACAGAAGAGTTTCCCTCAGCAGAAATCACGGACAGCTGTGGTTTTGCTTTGAATAATTATTTCCAATATTTTCAATAATTATTTAAATTATTTTCACTTATTTTCAATAATTATTTCAAGCTCCTACTGGAGGGGAGGCTGCACCACCTTTCAAATGAATTCAGGCTCCAGCCTTCAACACTCCGTTTCCAAACTCTCCCTTCCAGCAGCCCTGACAAAGCAAGCTGGGGATGTTCATTCCTACCTTGCTCTGTCCCATTGACACAAACTTTGAGGTTGACATAGGCACAGGCTGGGCCAGCAGACTGGCACACCCCTCCTCTGACCAGTGTGATTTCCAGCTCTGATCCCTTCAGCTGGGGAAAGACAGAGATTAGCATTATTTCAATACTGCTTATTAAACAAACACAGCAAAACGTTTTCCTTCAATAAACAACACTAAGATCTTGCCTTGTTATACTAAATGTGATTTACCATAAAATAGGGATTTTTCCTACATCTGCCTTCAGTGACATTGCTTCAGACATCAATCTGCCTGTACCAGATGTCAGGAAAGCAGGGAACAAACAGCCTGATTTTCACGAGTGATGAGCAGTGATGACACCCTCCCAAAATACAATCCCAAAGCACATCTGCCTGAGAGGAACACTCTTCCAGAGAAATTCAGATTCCAGTGACTGACCCGGGCCCTGCTCTCAGTCACTGCCTGGAGAAGCCTCACTATCCCTGGGGGAGCACTGAGAACCCCCTGTCACAGCTGCCTTGGTGCCCACCAGCCTTTGAGAGTCTCCCCAGGAGGCACCAGTGACCCTGTCAGACCTGCAGGCACTCCAGGAAATCCAACATGGATCTTCCAAAAAAGATCCAGAAATCACCCATATGAACAACTGGTACTAAAGGACCATTTAAGCCATTTTGTTTTGTAAATTTAGAGATGGTCTTTGGCAAGAGACACAGTCCAAAGGGTGACAGACAAATTTGGAAGTGTCATTCTTTACTCTAGTCCTATTACAAAGTAGGGAAAAACACTTATGCAGCAACAAATGCCATTCTGTGTTTATCCATTCTACTAACAACTCAAAATTCATTTTTCAAGTACCTACTTTTCTGCCCCAATAGTTTCTGAGAAACTACTTTTTTGTTATTGTTGTGGCTTGGAGCAAGTCTTTGGGAAAGGAGCTCAGAATTAAAGCCTTGTATCAAAAATTGATCCAGGATAATTTCCCAGAAGTAATGACTTGAATGTAATCACAATAAATGTAAAAAGAACAGAGTGCATTTCACTTTTGTTCCAGTCCCCACATATATTCAACAGCAAGCAGACTCCTATTACTCCTCTGAGTAACTTGCAGAAATTTGGTGCAATGATCCTGCCACAGCTGACTTAATTTACACACTCCCATGAAGGATTTCTCAGGAAGGGCTTTCTCATGTCACTGCTCTGGATGTGACAAAGGAGCTGCAGCAGAACAGAGTCAAGCACCTGCCCTAAGCAATCCATCTCTGCAGGCCCAGCAACACAAACTCCCAAGGAGCACTTGACAGTTGCACTGCAATCTCAGCCATCTGTTTCTCTCTGGAACATCTACTCTGAAGTCTGAGTGTGTGACAAACAGTTCAGAGGCACAGCCAGCCCATCCATAAGCACAGAGAAGGTTGCAGCAGGCACAGAGCTCCTCCTCAAGGAGTTCTCTGGAGTGACTGTCCCTGTCCATGGTAGGGCTGGAACTACATGAATTTCAAGGTCCCTCCCAAACCCAACCCATTCTGTGATCCTATAACTGAGACTCCTTAAAATAAATAATAATGAACAAGTGCATTACTTCTGCTCTTCTGTGCCTCCATTTCCCACACACACACAGACTGTTCCCCCTCAGCACTGGCAGCATTGTGTAGAATCCTAGGGTGGCTTGGTTGGAAGGTGCTTTACCTTGGTGACCATCTCACTGCACTCTTCCTGCCAAGGACAGGGACACCTCCCACTGTCCCAGACTGCTCCAAGCCTGCCCACCCTCCCAGGGAACATTTCCTTCCCAATATCCCATCCATCCCAGCCCTCTGGCAGTGGGAAGCCATTCCCTGTGTCCTGTCCCCAGTCCCTCTCCAGCTCTCCTGGAGCCCCTTTAGTCACTGGAAGGGCTCTGAGCTCTCCCTCGAGTCTTCTCTCCTGCACAGAGAACATCAAACCCAATTCCCTGCTCATGGTTTTGTCTGAAACCCTCTCCCTGCCAAGGTTTCAAGGTAGCAGGAGGCCCACAATGAGACAACTGCATTTCTCTAAACTGAGCTATCAACACCCCACAGAACTGGCTGGCAGAACAATGCCATTTAGTGATGATTTCTGTAGATTTTCTCTGTCTGAAATTCAACATTTGTGCAAATGCATGGCCTGATCCACAAACCTCTCCCAGGGTCACACACTAGCTCATCATCTCCACAGCAGAGAGGACTGCCTGGTTTTTGCTGACATCCAGATGACAGCCATCAGTTCTAGCCACAAAAACCAGGTCAGGTGCCTCCTGGCAGGGGAGGATTTCATCTCTACACACAGAGCAGTATTTATGATTAAACCAATACACTCATCTTTCCACAATGGTTTTCTTCACTAAAATATACTCAATTAGATTTAGGTAAGAGCAAAGTAAGTGTGGGGGGAACCATACTTGCACAGGCATTAAAGTTTTCATGGAAAGCAACAGTGACCAGCACTAAAGCTCAGGTTCAGGTGACCTGAGGCAGGCAATCACACAGGTGATTCCCAGCACTGTATTTCCAGCTGCTTTTACATTCCGATTCAGATTTGATGTCATCCATCAGAAGTATCAAATAAGTACATATGTAGAAGAAACTTAAAAGATTTTCAGTGATTTCTTAACCACAGTATTTACTCAGTGTTTTCCCCCTGTCTGTCACTAGATGAAACTGATAGTTTTGAAAAAGGACAAATAGGGCTTTGTTTCAAATCTGTACAACCTCAGAAGTGCCATTAATAACTATAAAACATTTCCTTTACACAAACTATTAAGATGGATGAAATGTGCCCTTTCCTTTCAGCTATTCCCTGCCTTCCCAGCCATTCTGTAAATCAAATTTCAAGTCTGATGGATCCTACACTCTTGTGTGAATTAATCTTTGTGGTCCAGCAGGACATTTATATTGAAGAATAGTTCGTTCACAGTTCTGCTAGGAATGTCTTTTGAATAGAGTAAGTTTCAGTAAAAGCATGGCAAAACTATCATCAAATATGTCAGAAGCAGCAATCAAAGAAAACAACAGAAATTGCTGCTGATTTGAAATATGAAACTATACTTTTACAACAGACAACTTCAGCAACACAAGGCAGAGGAAAAAACATCCTTAAATATTAAACAAGTTGGTCTTAAGCCAAATTTAGCCTCGAAGGAGTAGTTCTAGCACAAAAGTCTATTAATCTGAGAAAATCAGAGCAACAACATTTTGGCTGTTCAAACAACACACTAATCCAAGTACAAATAACTGTGTATTAAGTTCAGACAAACAACTCTGTTTACTCTGGTATCCAAGCAGCTTGATTTTCAAAATCACCATGCATACAGAACCCAACTCCTTTCTTTTATAAACCAAGAAAGACTAATACAAAAAGTTATAAATAGAAAACAATATCTGCTGTATCCCACAATAAATACTGACACCATTATTCTTTAACTGGAGCAGCTTGTTGGGTTAAAAGCAAATAAGATGAACTATGCAAGCAGTGCTTTTCCTCCTTACTTGGGTTGTTTCCTGGATGAGAACTTCCCTTGAGGTAGGCACCGGGTAAGGCTTCAGGTCTGCCTTTATTGTGGCAAAAATGAACTCAGCGTGCTGCTGGATGACAGTGTCCAGGTATTCCCCCTCTGGCAGGGCCCTGTAGTACACTGTGATCTCATCTGTGGGCACCAGGTTCCTCTGCAGGACACACAGACACCATTACTGACAGCAAAACCACACACCAAGAGAGCAATACTTGTCAAGTTAAAAAAAAAGGTATTTATCAAGCAGTTGTTAAAAGCTTCCACAAAAGACTTAGAAGAAAATGATCCTTCTACAAAAACATCAAGAATCTTAAAACATGGGAGTTTAGGCAAGACTAAGTATATTGATATTCATTATAGTGAAAATAAATTATGGTTTTATGTCATTACAAACCTGAATTTAAATCCAGTAACACATAGGAGAGTTTTCATGGCCACAATCCTTCCTGGTTATATTTTAGACAGAAATAAATCCTCAAGTTTTATATACGTAAAAAAACATTAAAATATATAAATCTACATAGGTGTAGAGATATATACACATTTAAAAATACTACAGAGGTGTGTATATGTTTGTATATATATATGTGTGTGTGTGTGTGCGCGTGTGTATGATCTACATAGATTTTTTTTAAATATACATAATGTAAAGAATATCTATTTTGGTAAAATTTGCAATTTTTCAGTTTTATGCTGAAGAAAGGTCCTTTCCAACCCAGACTTTTCTATGAGTCCATGATTTATGCAGCCTTAACTGCATTGATCTTTTCCAAAACAACATGTCCCATGAAAATTTTCTCTACACATCCTTTAGAGCTCTTGCAAGGGAATCCAATCAGAAAGCCATACATGAGGGGTAAATGATACAGGGCTCCATGTTTAATTAAAAATGCAGTCTGTGCATATTGCCCAGAGTGCTGGAAAGGGAATGGAAATGCCTCATCCCACCCCAAGGATTGCTCACCTTCTTGCGAAGCTTCTGGATGCGATTGATCACCTCCCGGGCCACGCCTTCATCCACCATGGACTGGTCTGGGGTCACATCCAGCAGCACCAAAACCTGAGCAAATGCACAAAACATTGATGATCAGGTGACAAACTGGACACAAGGTGGAAGTAACACTGTCAGGAGCTCAGGATGCCTTTAGAGAGCGCCTCATTTACAAAATATGACAGTGGAGAGAGCGTTGAACAGCTCCAGGATTCACACATTCCTGGAATGTGCTGAACTACCTGAACTAACAAACCCAAGCCAAGCTTCTACCTCACCATTTTTCTACTGGTTCCTGAGGAACTCTTCCCTTAATCAAAAAAAGAGAGAGAGGAAATAACCAATAAAATACCTGAGCGTCAGAGTGTGCCTCGAACTGGGCAGATCCCTCTGTCATCTGATACATGAGACGGAGATCCTCCCCATGGAGTTCGTGTCCTTCCACAACAATGCTGCCTGCAGGGTTGGCAGATGGAGAGCAGCTCTTACCATCCAAGTAAAACCCCCAGTTTTAAATTCAGAAAGCTTCAACCAAGCATCAGCCTTCAAATATGTGCAATGAATATATATTTGTATATTTGCAATGCAGTCAAACAGCAGTTAAACACTAGTAAGCAGCAGTGAATTATCCCACATTTCCATTTTTCACATAAGCATTTCTCCAGGCAGCAGAGCTCAGTAAAACACAGGCACTTCAGCAACTGTTTGTGTGGAACCATCTGAATGGAATAAAACTTAAAAATAACCTGTATACTCCACCAACTCCAAACTTCCATTTAAGCAGTTTGCTAAACAGATATAGCTGCAAAATTCACACCCACTTGTAACTCTGGAATCAAAGGAATGCTTTTAGAATAAAAGCTACTGCACAAATACTCAGTTCCAATCTGATTCAGTCTCACAGAAAGCTTATTCTCTGCTTCATCTTGGCTTTACAGTAGCACTTAAAATCAGAGAACATCCTGAGCTGGAAGGGACCCAGAGGGATGACTGGGTCCAAATCCTGCACAGACATCCCAACAATCCCACCCTGTCCAAACTCTCCTGGAGTTCTGGCAGCCTCAGGGCTCTGACCATTCCCTGAGGAACTTGGGCAGTGCCCAGCACCCTCGGGGAAAGAACTTTTTCCTATTATCAACCCTAAACCTCCTCTGACAGGAAGGAACAGTTTAATAGGAGAACAGTTTAAAATGTGTGTCCACAACCATTTCTAAACTTTGTCAAAAAAAAAAAAGGAAATAATAAACACAAATTTCCTCCTTGAAACAGCTGAAGAGGGATAACAAGAGGGAAGCAGGCCTTAAGCTCCCTTAAACCAAGGGCATCCTGGCCTGGATCAGGAATGGTGTGGCCAGCAGGAGCAGGGAGGGCATTCTTCCCCTATACCTGGCACTGGTGAGGTCACCCCTCGAGTGCTGTGTCCAGTTCTGGCCCCTCAGTTTGGGAAGGACATTGGGACACTGAGCACATCCAAAGGAGGCAACGAGGCTGGAGAGGGGCTGGGAACACAAACCCTGTGAGGAACCACTGAGGGAGCTGGGGGAGTTTAGCCTGGAGAAAAGGAGGCTCAGAGGTGACCTTATTGCTCTCTACAACTTCCTGATGGGAGGTTGTGGTCAGGTGGGGTTGGTCTCTTCCACCAGGCAGCACTGACAGAACCAGAGGATGCAGTCTCAAGCTATGTCAGGGAAGGTATAGGTTGGATATTAGGAAAAAATTTTCACTGAAAGAATAATTAAGTACTGGAATGCTCTTCCCAGGGAGGTGGTAGAATCACCATCTCTGGATGTGTTTAAGAAAAGACTGGCCATGGCACTTGGTGCTACAGTCTAGTTGAGGTGTTAGGGCATAGGGTGGACTCGATGATCTTAGAGGTCACTTCCAACCTCATGACTCTGTGATTCTGTAAGCCCACAGAAGGATACCCTGCCACCCTAGAGGGCTCTGCCCCACTACAGACCTGTCTCCTGGAACCTCTCCAGCTGCTCGCTGCTGAGCTCCTTGATGGCAGCCATGAGGGGCTTGAAGGCGCCCTTGAGGCGGCGGCCCAGCACGGTGTGCTCGGGCTCGGCCCTCAGCCGCACGCCGTACCTGGCCTTGTCCGCAGACAGCGTCAGCGCCCGCACGTTCAGCTCCTGCAGGGACACACAGCACACGGCTCAGCTGCAGATGTCAGGGTGAGAGGTTTGTACAGGGTTGTGTCAATGGACAGAGTCACTGGGAGAGCAAACAAACCCAACCCTGAGCCCACCTTCAGCAGCAGAGCCCGTCCCCACCCTCAGCCTCCGCCTCCAGGGTGTTTTGTTATTATCAGGCAACTCCCACCTCAAATCAGCCCCTTTAACTTTCTTTATGTCCTACCTCCACCTAAGCTTCTACTCAGCCTTCACCCTAAGCAGCCTAGGCCTAGCCTTCCACCGAACCCACCTAAACTCAGCCCTGCTATGTTTAGAAACTCAGCAGCCCTCTTAATTTCCCCCTCACAACTGCCCAAGAGCTGAACCCATTCCCTCTGTGTGCAGTGGCCTGGCAGAGCTCAGGAGAGGAAATTCTGCTGGAACAGTCCTTTCAGAACACACAGAGCCAGGAAATCATTAGCAACCATTTTATGGTTGAGGTTGTACAAAATGGCCTCATTTTGTCTCCTCCTCACCTGTTCATTCCAGCTCCTCACTGCACAGAAAACCACCCGGCTCAGAAAAGCTTCCTGCAGCCAAAGCAGCTTTATAAAACCTGCATGGACTTTAGGAGGGGCCCCAGACTCTGCAGGAAAGTGTGAGCCCATTTTTCTGAGCTGCACATGCAGATTTTGTTCCCATATCTGAAGGGAACATGGTGGTGCTGTGGGAAGTGTTACACAACTGATTGAGAGGACAACGTGGTTTTCACATGAGGAAAGACCAAGGCTGGAACTCTTAGGACAGAATATGGCTGGGGTTGGAAAACATGAGGCACAGACCTGCACGTACATTTCACTGCAATCCAGCAGGTTCTGTCTGCCAGGCTGCCCAGTACTTGGAGCATTTGGTGTTTAATGCCCACTGGATGATGGTGAGAGCTCCCATCACCATCCTACAGCATCACCAGGTGCTCTTGGCAAACAAGCAAGTCATTTAGAAGTAAATGGCAGCATCAGCATGACAGGACTAGCAAGTAGCCAAACATTTGGATTGAGAAATAATGTTTAAATACAACCTCTGAGCTGCAGCCTAATTCCCTAGGAAGTCCTACTGACATGAGGAGCCAAGAACACAACTGAATCTAATTTTATTTAATACATCTTTTAGGAAATCTAATGAAAATTATGCACTTCAGAAATTCAGTTTCAATGGGGTGCTGCTGGAAATGAGCCCATGAGTTGTAAATGACAACCTCGTGGGGGAAAAGAAATAATAATCCAAAAAATAGCACAAATTGAAAAATTACTTTGGGCCTGATTAGATAAATCAGAGAAGCCAACTCCATCAGGACAAGTTTTCTGTACTAATTAGATTAGGAAATTATTCTTTCATACACATTATCCATTTAAAAACCCAGAATGAGTCTTAGAAAAACAGGCAAATCTGTATCTTAGGTCTGTTTACATCAGTCTCAGAGCTTTGACTTAAAATAATTCTTAATTTTATCTTCCTAATTACTCAAAATTAGCTCCTTAACACATCTTTCAAGTCTCATGGGGACAGTGGGGCAATCAGCCCTTCCCATGACCAGCTGAAGAGCTGGAATGCCTGAACATACAAGAGCCTTCAGCTGGTGCCATGTGCCCCAGCTATGCCCAGTCCTCAGAACAGAGACAGAAATGTCAGAAATGCTGTGCTTCAGCTGGGCTCTCTAAGCAGGCAGCCTAAAAAGGAAAATAAGTACTCATTATGTAATAGTGTAAGAAATGAAAAACTGCTAGGCCCCCCAGGCACAGCTCCTGTCAGATAATTCAGCCCTGGGTTTGATGGAGAAGTCAATTTTCTGTTTTACAGCAGCTCTGCACAGGGCTGGGGGTTGGAGGGAATACAAAGGTTGGATAGAAACAAGATTCTGACTGTGCACAGAGTCAAATTTACACAGAGAAAACCTTTCCCTAGAAGCAGCTGGGAAGAAAAGTCCTGACCCAGGCTTGTAAAAGGCCTCAAACAGAAATGAATAAAATGCAACTGTGTCCAGTTGCTAAAAGCCTTCTGGGTTTATTTCATTTCATCTGCTTGGCTATTTTTTCATGACAACTCTATAATCTCGCAAGTTCTAATATTAAAATCCATTTATTTAAATGATTGCTGTGTCCTGAAGATGAGAGAGGAGCACTGCAGATCAAAGACTACAGCTCTTTCTGCAAAAGCAATGAATGAAATTTCTGAAGAATTGACAAGTATATTTTTCCCACTCTTTTGTCAGCAACTACACTAAATTAAATGGTGTAATTCTCCTTACCCATTACCTCTGGCATCTGCAAATTTACTCCTGGCAATCACTGAAGGTTCTAAAGCTCTGAATAGGCAGGAGGTTGATGAACAAAGCTGCAAATGCAGCCCAAGCAATGCTGCCCAGCCTGCCTGTAATCACTGACCTCTTCAGCTCTGCACCATCCAGTAAACAACAGGATTGATTGCCATGCAGTACAATAAAACACACACTAAGCTCCAGCAGCAGCTTGTTGAATTTTAAGACACATAATAAAACCAGGACAATAGACAGTACTTTGTGTTTGTGCTTCCACAAAGGCATCTGAGTTTGTTTTAACTCATCTCTCCAGAAGAGACACTTTTGTCTGCAGGAGCAAAGGAATGCTAATCAAAACATACAAATGTACAGTCCAATTATGTAATAATTTAAAAATTGTTAGCTTCTTTTGTTACCTTTCATTAGCTGTAGAAGCTGACAACAAATTCTAGCAAAATTACTCTTTTGGAAGCAATTTGAGGAAGCAAACCTCATCTCCCTTAAAACCGGATTCTCTAGAATTTAAAATCCATTTTTCAGATCCAAAAAATGGGACAGACGTTAGCCTAAATTTCACAGAATTCTACTGTTGAAGAGACTCAGATATTGAAATTATTATAATTAATAATAACAGCAATTCTGAAGCAAGGGATCGTAACTGCCAAGTCTAAGAGCAATAATCAATAAGTTAACATGACAGAAAAGCTTTACAGTCCCCCTTGCAAATCAATTACTATTTTTTAATTTAAAATTCCTCTAGTGAATAATTCTTAGGCATTTAACTCCCAGAGTAACTAAAAGCAAGCAGCATACAGCACTGATGTAGAAGTCCTGTGCACTGAGCTGTGACTTCCTGAACCAGTGCTTATTCCCTCAGCAGAATTTTTAGAGATTTTCATAGATGTGTATTTAGGCTTGGGGAAAGCTCATGTTGCTGGAATTATATGTAACACAAGTTTCAGAGTCCCTCATCTCCTGAATTCCCCACCTGACATGGCTGCCCTCACCAAGACAAGCGAGGTGAGCTGATCCTCTTTGGGAAGATGCACATTTTTGTTCTCTTTGACAAGGTAAAGCAGCTGACCTTGACAATGGCAACTTCAACGACAACAGGATGGCATATTTTAAGCACATGAGCAGATGTGCTGTTACAGTGAAGAGAAGAAAGGATCCTTAAGCTGCCAAGAACAGGCACAGGATAATGAACAGGCACAGAAATGGCCACACCATTTGCAAAAGGGAAAACCCCCTCAGATCCTGTACTGCCAGTGCTCAGTGGGAACAGAACAAGAATTTTGTGTCACAGATCCTTGAGGATGGATTTCATGGCTTTAGAGAATGCAAACAGGCCAGAATCTAGCAGCCTCCCAGTGCAGTGTGGTCAGTTTGTAGGATTAAGTATTTCTCAACACTAAACGCCTTTGGCACATGACCCACTGACACCCCTTTCATTTCAGCTCTCCTGGAAATTCATTTCACCTGTGAGTTGTTAATATGGTCAACAGGGGAGGTTGTTCAGGGAACCAACAGACACAATTCCCTTAAACATGATGTTCTTACCTCGAGTACATACTTCTCTAAAGACCTGATGTTTTCCAGAGCTTCTGGATCCTGGTGGATAACTACTACTTCTTTCAAAGGATACTGGGGGAAAAAAACAAAAAAAAAAACCAAAACAGAAACTTAACTATTCAGTTTCCCCGGGTTCATCCCAAAGTTACAAAGCTGTTACACATTCCCAAGGCATGACAGGAGATGTGAGGAGCTCTAACCTTGACTGGGATGGTTTTTCTGTCTCTGATCACTCGTCCCAGCTCAATCACAGACTGCAAACAAGAAACGGCACTTTCAATTTTTTTGTCGATGAGATCCTCCCTAGATTAGAAAGGAAACATTATAATTGCTGCATTTTCATCACATCTCTTTGAGCAGATGGAAAACATTTTACCCCTTCTCTGACATCTCCTGCAACAGACTCAATTACGCCCTGGTTGGGGCAATTTGAAAAAGGAACAAACAGGCCTTTCCTCTCTCTTTGTGGAGAAGCTGAGGAGGAAATAACTTGCTGAAAACAAATAGCAGAGCTATTTTTACATCTTTTGTTAGCACCTCTCACAAGGTGCAGAGGATTGAGTCATACAACCTGTTCTAGTAATAGCCAATAAAAAATACAATTTACATTAATAATATCATAAGAAGATGCAGAAAGATATTATAAATAGGGTACTTATAGCCACAATGAATTCCCTGTAACAACAATTCTCTGGATCTCAATTTATCCTCTTTTCCAGAAATTGCAGATATTTGAGCTTGGTGTTTTAGAGTTTTAACATCTTTCTGGGCTCAATAATTTAAACACCCCTCCATTTTGAGGCTAGGTAGGGTTGGGTTTTTTGGTTTTGCCTTTTGGGGTTTTTTTGGGGGTGGGGTGGAGAGAGGATTGGGGTTGAATTTTTTGGCCTTTTTTTCCTTTTTTTTGAGGCAATTGACATTAACATCTTGTTTCAAATGTACAAGCAGTGAAATGTTCTGAAAATGTGTTTCTCCTGATTTGTTGAGTAGATGCACTAATTGGGCAGCTCCTTTAAAACCACTCAGGTCTCAAAGCAAGAGCAGAGGTATTGGTTAAAAAGACAGATATTAATAAAATTAAATGAACACAGATACTTGCTGTAATCTAAGGAGCAGAAGTACTGGGATGAAAACCACAACTCCAGCAAGGACTGGCCAGAAAAACAGAGCTGGTGAAGCAAAACTTACAACTGAAATATGCCCATTGCAGCATTAAGGCTTTGAGTTGCTTCTACCTCTTTTGAAGCTTCTGTTCTTCCAAAAGCCAGTCCCTGAGGATGATCCTCCAACAACTTGGAAACGTGGAAATTACAAGATGGAATATTTTGTTCCCAGAAAGCTTCATACAGGATTATGTGACATTATTTCAATATCACCGAACAAGATTGCAGAGCCCCAACATGAGAGTATTTTTCAAAGACTGAATGCAAATCCACAAAATTTAAAGCAATCCATCTGTTCAGACACTGAGCAACCAAGCACAACCTCAGTGGGGTTTAACACAAGTGTTGAGTCAAGCTCAGCTGTGAAAGTGGCCAAGTCCTTCAGCTTTATCTGCACTCCCCATACTGGTAAAGTGGTATTTTCTGTAACTGCATCCAAAAATCTCTCTTCCTAATAGTTGACAATATTGTCCTTATGCTGTATCAGAAAACTTTCAAAGTAAATGCAGTGATGTGCCTTGCATCTCCAGGTGAAACTCCAACAATACTCTGGATTTGAAAAGGCTTTTTCAAACTGACACATAGGGGATCCAATAAATTCCACAAACTAGTAACAGACAAAAACCCAAACAAAATGCAATACAGAAAAAAAGGGTGCAAGCCTCAAACACATCCCACATTTGCACAATGCAGCAGCAAGCCAGCACTAACTGCAGTGAAGAGTGACTAAGCCACTTTTAAATGCTCGTGCTGCACCCATGCCTGAACTGAGTCCCTGCAAACAGCTCCCCATCCTTCCCTGGCTCCCTTCCACAGGAGCCCAAACCAATCCTGGCAGCTCCCTGATGAGGGTGGCATTCCTTGATTACATATTCTTCACAGCACTTGCCCAGGGAACAGAAAATCAGCACCATCATGATGTCAATCTCCAGCTCCCTGTTGCAGTGACTCTCACTATTAAAGCTCTCACAAAGACCATACACCCTCCTCAAAGCATGCAGCAGCCATAAAAAGATACACCATTAGAGAAGGCTTAAATTTTTAAACTGTCAAGTATCAAGGTCAGGTCCCCTGTTCTTGAGGGTTTTCACACTGAGCTGCAATGCTGAAGGGAAGGTTTTTCTCCTATTTTCAGATACCCAGAGCAGACAGTGCTGCAGGAACTAAATCCACTGCAATAACAGTGATCTCTCTGATCCTTCAGGGCCTTTCACAGTGAGGCACTAGAGCTTTGAGCCAACACACAGTTTGAGGAGCTAAAAAGGATATTTCTGCCCACCATAAGAAAATATTATGAATTGGGAACATGCATTCCTCCTAATTGCTTTCCTTCCTATCTCCAGTCCTTCACGCTAACACAAATCTACTGCCTAAATATGGAGGGAAAATTCTCAGCTAAAATTGAGGGTGGAGTGTGAAGTGTACTGCAAGGAAAATGTTCTCCTACAGCAAAGAGACTAAAATTGATCAGATCTTAATGAAAATATAAACATACTGTGCTCATAGAAAATAACATGTTCACTAGCATCCTAAAGTTTTTTCAGAGACAAAGGAATATTTACATTATAAAAGCAGTCTGGTTTCTTGTTATGCAGTTTTAAACACAAGTAAGGGAGCACTGTTCTGTGAAATCAAAAAAAAACCAAAAAAACCCAAACCCACAAAGCCCAAAAATGAACAAAAACCCCCCAACAAACAACCAAATCCCAATTTTGCCACCTAAGAGCTGCCTCTTACCTGACTTGGGGGAGCATGAGGTAGTGAATGCTCTCAGTGTTCTTCTCCTGGACCGAGGCTGGATCAATGAGGGTTTTCAGATTCTGGTACATCAGCTCAGTGATAAATGGAGTATATGGTGCCTGTAATGTTGCATTCAATCACCAGCTTTCCTTTATTGCTTGGACATTATGAATCAGTAATACCATGAATTACATAAGGGCAGTTCAGCAAAAACAATGCTTACAGTGTCTGCAACTGGGCTGTTATTCAAAATGCAGACTGAAATGAATAATGGAATTCAGACTAGTTATTTACCTCCTGCCTGATATTTAAATGTTATTTTTGGGCATCAGAGAAGAAATTATGATGTGTCCTTATCAATAAGGTGATACAGGCCTTTTTACTACCATGGGGCAGATGAACAAAGAAAAGGGAAAGATGGAAAATGAACTCTGCTACACAAAGATGCTTTTTTATTAACTGCTTTAAAGTGTTATTGAGGTTGGGGTGTAATTCCCTTACCATGAGTCTGCACATGGAGAATAAGACACTAAACAAAGTTTCCAAGGCCATAATACAGTCCTCAGTCCCATTCTCGCCCTAAATGAAGAATTCATCAAGAAAAACAGACATTTTAGGATCAGGAAATGCTCTTCAACAGGCTTCAAAAGTTTCCCATCTTACTACAATATACTTGTTTTCCAAACTGTATTAACTTTGGTCAATTCCACTGAGCAAGTGTGTCACAGACACATTATATGAAAAATGCCTTTGCCAGGATTTTTTCTCCTGAGAAGCTGAGAGGTCTCAGAAACGAAATGTAAACAATGGTTATCTGCTGCTGTGGAATGCAACAGGTGGATCTTTGATTGGTCTCATGTGGTTATTTTTAATTAATGGCCAATCACAGTCAGCTGTCTCAGACTCTCTGATCAGTCACAAGATTTTATCATCATTCCATTCCTTTCTATTCCTTGCTAGCCTTCTGGTGAAATCCTTTCTCTATTCTTTTAATATAGTTTTAATATATCATTTTCTTTAATATAATATATATCACAAGAATATAAATCAGCCTTCTGAAACGTGGAGTCAAGATTCTCATCTCTTCCCTCATCCTGGGACCCCTGTGAACATCACCACACAAGTGCAATAGAATTATTGGGCATTTTGGTTGGTTTTTCCCACAAAGCAGAGAGGAGAGAGAACAGTTAATTTTGGTGCCACTCTCAGGCACAAAATGACAGCATTTCAAGCCAAGATCTTGTGTGAGCTGCCATAAATGCCATTGCCAGGGGCTGCCAGGACTCTGTTGGCAGGGCAGGAGTGCAGCACTGATCCCTACCTTGAGCCTCCTGCGGTTCATTCTGACGTACCAGTTGGTCAGAACATCCACAAACTTCACCAGCCGGGGCACCACTGTGTACAGCCTGTAAGCTGCAAGGGAAAATGGGTCCTGCAGGTCAAATCTGCCCTCTGCAAGCTCCTCACTTAGTAACCACATCATCCTTTACAGTCCTGGTGTTAAACACAGCAGAAAGCTCCAAAAAGTGACTAAATATTGATCACTTTATAGCTGTATTTTGAATATGCACGGCATCGCTCTCATGCTCAAGACAAACACTTTCCCCCCTCCCAAACTGCTTCCCTAATCCCACACAAACAGACATTATGGGAGCCTTATGCTTTTATTTGACTGGTAAAGAGGATAGTGGATAAGAGACTATTAATGGCAGGGGATTGGGCAAATCCTCCCTTTGCACATGCTGCAAACACAGCCAAGGCATTGCAAGCTGAACAGAAATTACTGCAGAACCAGAAAATAAAATTTTCTTAATTACTGTCAACGCTTCCTCCTTTTGCTCAGCAGATTTAAAATGAGACACCTACTTCAACCAAGCCTCCCTGAATTAATTACAGCTTTTCACTATTATTGAAGTAACAGGGTAAGCTAAAATGTGAAGTAGCAGCAAGGCTGATGAGGTAAGAGATAAACAGAGCTGCATTTTCAAGTTCTGTATAACTGAAATCATGGAAATCTGCCAGCACCAAGGTCATCCCCAACATCACTATGCAACAGGGAAACAAATTTTAGCTGTTCCTGAGAAAACTGGGGGATAAGAGGGACGGACCTTACACAGGACTCAATTTTCTAAGCAAAACCTTGTATTTAACTTCCCTAAAAGCCAAGGGCTTCTTGAGCTCCATTCTGAAGCAGTTTCATTAATCAAGCAGCTACTGAGTAAAATGGATCTTGGCTTTAAAAGCTCCACCACACTTTTCACTGTGTTTTGTAGAGCAGAAGTGTTTTTAAAGGCAGAGAATGGGGATTTAAACCTAAAAAGGAAATGCCCAGAAGATTCACACCATGGTGGGAAAGACATTATTTATGGGGGAATCTGTATTTCTAAAAAATCCTAACCTTTTCCCTAGCTATGCATTATTTAGTTAGGAGGCTTGTTATAATCAAAATTTTAAATAATCAAAAATCCCACCCTTCAGGGACAGTGTATCTTTAACAACAAATACAGTATTAGCCTTGGAAAATGCATTTCTGTTCTCAACAACTGTGACCAAATTGTGAAATCTGCTTTTTTGTAACTCAGGAAAAAGCCATGGATGTACACGTAGACACTACACACTTCTTTTCATTTCAGTCATCAGGAGAAAAGATGTTTTACTAAAATAAGTGCTTGCATTGGGCACTGTAGTAGAAAACAAAAACCTAATAAGGCTTATTGATTTTTAATACAGAATTTTAACACCCCTGAAGCACATCAGGTTTCAACACAATGTAACTTGTGCCACTTTCCAGGAATATTGGGAATGGGGTTGGGTCTCCTCTCCTCCAGCTGCACACACTCCTGGGAGGGAAAGCCCTCCCCCAGCAGGACCAGCAGAGCTCTTCCCCCTCTCTGGAGTTTTCCAGGCTCTCCCAAGCACCCCAGAGCTGGATGGGGCACAGGCTGAGCCCCTTCCCTGCCCCTCAGCCCCTGCAGGGGAGGTCAATCCCACACTGACCCCACACTGCCACCTCCCCAAGTGCCAGCAGAAACTGGGGCAGAACTACCAGAAGTTAATGGAAACATTTTTCCAGAGGCAGCTGGGTGTAAAATTCAGCTCCACTCTAAGAGACACTGGGTGAAATGGAATAGGCAGAGCCCAGCTGCAGCATTTCCCTGGTCACTGGGGTCTCCTCAGCACTGCCAGGTTCAAATCTGTGTGTTCTTACACCCCATGACCTCTAGCTACAGGAATTTATATTTTTATTTATCTCATTTATTGAGCATTTGATAGTATCAGTCACCATTATAATCTTCCCTTGTCTCTTCCCCTTTTCCTACTTGAAGTGATACGAAGTAGAAAATATTTTCAAAAAAAAAAATCCCCAAATAGGTTTGCAAAAGAGATTAGAGAATCATGTCACAGCACACAAATTCACTTCATCTCATTAAGATCTGCCTGACTGAATCCAGAGTTTATGCAGAAAAATAAATTGAAAAATTCTGTTTATTAATCCCTTCCACATGAGACTGCCACTCATTTGCTGAGCACATGATGTTATCTTCATCTAACACAAGACAACAGTATTTCCTACCAACACTACTGCCTTGGAAGCCTTTGCATTGCCATTTTCCAACAGAAACTCTTTTCTCCTGCTTGGCAGGATCTTCTTACTTTATAAAGGTGGCCACTGACACATCCCTTTTTGTCAGCTTCATCTTCCTCTCAGAAATCCAGAGCAGATAATTCAGGTTTCTACCCCCATATTCACCTTCCTACAAATATTTCTGTTTAAACCATGGACTAATCCCAGATCCCAGGTTCACAAACTCACAAATGAATTTTCTGCTGTCCTTCAGAGTATTTTCCTCTTCACAAGCAGCACATAAACTTGCATAGGCTCTGCTTATTTCTGCTTGGCAATACATGAAGCTCAACACAACCACCATCAAATTTCCAGGACAACAACTTGCAGGAAGAAGCCACATTTTCATCAATGAGAGCCAGCTTTTATCATATTGCTAGGTTGGGTAACTGCATGACTCCTTCTTCCTTTCATGGAATGTTCTTAGATGAGCTCAGTGAATTCTGCAGGTACCAAATGAGCTGTTTCCCCTGTCACAGCCAGATAAACTGCACTGCTCCTGGTGACAGTGACCATCACACCAGTCAGGGGGAAAACAAGAGATGAGGGCAGTGCAGGACTGTC
>NW_005054580.1:494857-501241 GCF_000277835.1 Geospiza fortis
TCCCACTTAACACCTTCCTTCCCAAGCCCAAGGCTGCTAAAAATTCTTCTGGGGGCAACTTAAGATCACAGGCATTGAGGAGGTTATTTGTTTATTCATGAACAGGAGTGACAATGGCCAAAGCCACCTTCTTTCCAATATCTGGGCTTCCAGTGCCCTCAAATGCACCTAAACCTCTTCAAACCCCATCTGCAAGTTTATCAACTACTTCAGGGGATTCTTGCAGCATCTCCTCTTTGCAATTAAGTGTCGCAATGGAATGTGAGGATCAAGAGGTATGGGATGATGAAAAAGACATCATGAAGGAAAAAAACCTGGACAGTATCCTTTAGAGCTATCCAAATGCCATCCACTCTGCTGCACACACTCCCACACCATGATTCCAGAAAATCCCTCTCCATGGAACTATACCAGAGAAAAATTTATTGCCAGTGCTCATGTACCCATCAAAATTATTTTATTCAGCTGACTTGAGCACTGCCCATTTTATCCCTTTTTTTACAGCTTCTCCAAATTCTATTTGGCTTCCTTTTCACTGCTGTCTTTCAGTGACTATTATAAAATTATTAATTGCTCCAAGCACTGCAGACGTTGTTACAGCAACAAGCTCCATCCCTGAGCTCACAGGATTAGCTGTGACAAAAAAAGCCTCATCACTTTTTGAAATCTCATGAACAAGCATAGCAAAATCTGACTTAACACCCATGAAAGAAGCATTCCATGGATTATGGTAGCTGGTTAAAGATTTCCTTCCTTTTATCAAAGTCTCTCACAGAATGTGGGAATCTCTGTATGGAAAGGCAAGTTCTGCAATCCAACATGAAACACCCCCAGACCCCCTAAGCAAAAATGCATACCTGCCATTTCAGCTTTGAAGAACTGGATGAGGGACTGGGTGAAAGAAAGAATCCATTTATCCATGATGTTATTGCTCTCCTTAACTGTGTTCTCATTGTAAAGGAATTCTCTTCCCTCATCCTATCATCAAAACACAAAGCAGATTTCCAAGTCATCAGGGTATATAATCAAACCTCTGCATCCAATTACCTGTCAGCTAGCACTACTTTGGCATCTTCCCTGAGTTCCACTGGTTTCCCAGCAGCAAACATTAAATTCCAGACACAGGTATGTAAGAAAAGGAGCTGTGCAAAACCTGCCTCTCACTGCTGCCTCTCCACCACCTTTAACTGCAAAGCAGGCTGGTGATTTGGGCCTGTAAAAGCAGATAAAAAGCAGCACCAATTCTTTCCCAGCCTCCAGACACAGGTCAGGATCCTGGAATTTACACAGCTCCTTCATCCAGGAGGGTCTGAGGCATTTCTAAGGAATTCACTGTGCAGATGGATTCTGTTTGGAAAGCAGGCCTAGAAACAACACCATTACTTTTTTAAGAACATGGGACAATCTCAATACATTGAAACCCAGATGAATGAAGCAACCTGAAAAAACAGATGGAATTTTTAGCATCCAACATGCACACAGTGGAATTCTGCTGCTTTCCAGAGCACTGATGTTAGCAGCCATCTGAGAAATGGCATCACTTTGCTGGTTCTGCAGGGCCTTGCAAGCAAGACCATGTCTGACTCCTCCCCATATTCTTACAACAGGATGGAAACAGATTTTGGTGTTTTTTTAAAATTTATAAACAGTATTTAATAGCTGGTTTTAAAAGCCTTCAGACTTTCCCTTCCCTAACAGTCCAGATGAAAAAAATCTGTTTGGATTATTAAACCCAGACACTACAGATCCACTTTCACAGTACAAAGAAGAAGATTCATAGGAAAGAAATGCAGAAGAGGAACAATCCCAGTGTGAGGTCAGCAGTTATTAACCAACTACAATTAAAGGGGGAATTACAGTAAGCATTAAATCATTATTATACCTGATCCAGGACACTGGGATTTTACTTGCACTCTTGCAGGAAGCAGAACACAATGAAGAAGTTGCTTAAACCTAATGAAATCTAATTTAAGCATTATCACATCCAATAGCACATTCTTTTGCCTAATCTGGTGCATAGGAAGGATTTCACTATTTAGAAAGAAAAAAATCCATCTACTGAATTACCAAACCTATCTCTTCAAGCACCTGGATTTTCCACTGGGGTCTCCATCCCCAATTGAGCTGACACTGCAAGATTTAATGGGATCACAGCAAAAAGCTATAAAGTTCACTTTAGACAATTCAAAGGTCACACAGGATATGCAAGGGTATTTTGGGGGTAACATTTAAGTTTGTCTGATGAATGCTGTCTAGGGATCCTAAAAATAAGACCTGTTGAATATTAGGATCTGGAGTTAGCAAACTTTCTTCCCCAAAGAGGTTGCTAAAACAGATAAATCCAATTGTTTAAGTCAGCTGTTTACTGTACTGATTTCTGAATTCAGCTGCCTTTATTGATTCAAATGGCAGATCTCCAGTGACCAGGCTGCCACTGCAAGTGCAAAGTTTGGACTTTTCATTTAGCTCCCACTCTCCCATAAAAGTCTGCACTAAACCTGCTGTCATTAATTTCAGCTAAAAGATTAAAATTGGTTTCAATAGAAACTGTACAAAATACACATCAAATCTTCAATTTTAATGAAAAATTACTATAAGAAAGAAATTTTAATCTTGCTTTCACACTCAAAGTGTAGAAACTCCTGTCACTCATCCAGCATTTTTAGCAGACTACAAATGTAATCTACAAGTCTAAAGCATTATTGCTTTTGTGATTTGCCTTTCTTTCCATTCCATTTTTGAATCTTTTTTCTAAGCTGCATTTAAATATAACTTTTAAAAAAATTACTGTCATGTTACAGAAGACAATCTCCTTGCTGTGGCTAATGTATTCAGGACTGAGTATTCCCAAGTTAAGCATTTTAATGCAGATTCATAATTAAAGTTCCTGTAAATGAGTTAGCTCAAGAAACTGTCACAGCAGCCACTACTGCAAATAACTTTGCTGACTGATTTGCAGTTCTGCTCAGTGTGTGTGGTGCTGAGCACTGCTCCCAGTGCAGCCCAAGTGACAGATCCTCCTGGACAGGGGCTGTGCTGGCCACACCACACAGGGAACAGCAAGGAAAAAGCAGCAGCACTAAGGCAGGATCAGTGGGAACTGCTGCCTCCAGCTGCTCTGGAAACACCACCAGGAAAACCCCCCCAGGCTCAGCAGGGACATCTCAGGAGGATCCCCTGAAGCACACGTGGCTTTAACTGGTGCTCCCAGAGGGTGAGGAGCAGCAGGTAATTGCTCAGTGTGCCCTGACCCCACAAACACCAGGCCTGGAGCTCCAATTTCACAAGTCTGAATGCAGCAGCAGCATCCCACAGATGTGAAATAAAAGGGACTCTCTAATCTGAGAAATGAGAGTTGTCATATCTTGGCAGTCCCCCACCTTCCTCTCCTCCTTTCTATTTAATAAACTTGGTCAAGAAGAGAAAGATGCAGGTAGTGACAACTTTATAAACCATGGTACAAACAGCAAATAACAGATAAAGAGCAAGTATAATATACAGCCTGATCTAACTCAGACCAAGGAGTAAAGATCAGATGACCTCCAGAGCCCAGACCTCCCTCCCAATGTGCCCTGACCCCTGAAGGAGCAGAGCCCCCTGCCCTGAGCTGTACCTTGTGCTGCAGGACCTGCACGTTCTGCACCAGGAAGCGATAGGCGTTGTACCAGGGCAGGAACACATCCTTCAGGATATCCCTCACCCCCTCCTCCTTAAACCTCAGGTTCTCTGCTCTTACCACAGGAGAATTGATCAGGTACAACCTGCAAAATAAGAGCACAATAGTTCAAAGCTTAAAACTGCACATGCTGATAGGGTTTCAGAGGAAAAACCCCAAAGATGGCTGTACTGTAGGCATGTAACAAACTGAACATAAAACCATTTACTAGTAACTGCTCCTTTCTAAGATGCTGCATACAGAATTTGAATTGAAATTTTCTCTTTCACTCTCTGTGTTAACACATGCTCAGGTGCCATCACAGTGTAAAACAAGCAGAGGTTGTGTGGTTCATCTTTAGGATTGTACCTGTTGTTTTGGTAATACTTTGAATTCCTTAACCACTACCCAGTATCTTTTTACTCAATCTTGCTCATCTCCTCAATTATGAAAAGCTTTGGCAGAACTAGAAAGACAGCCCCAGAAGGGAACAAAGGCTGTGCCTCCTGAAATACAAACTGTATTGTAGCCAGAGGCAGCTCTGAGGGACCAAAGTAGAGGATCCAGGTGACACCAACTACTTATACAAGGGACAGAAATGTCCTTCAGCTGCTTTGCTGCCTCTGAGTTTAAAAAAAAAAAAAATCGCACCTTCTTCCCCAAATAAACATTCTGTCTTCAGAAATAAACTGGAATCTATCAAGTTAACTCAAAGAGAAACCAGGCCTTACTCAGGTGTCAAAACCACTTGAATACAAACTTGATTTAGATGCACTTCATTTAACTTTCCAAATATGAAAACCAAACCAAACATTTTTTCGTTTTAAAGATTATGGCATTTTTCAATCCAAATTTATTAACCCATTTTCTCACATTTTTAAACTTTTAAAATCATGATTCTAAACTAATATAACTTTACAGGCACTTCCTTTAGGAGGCTTTAAAATCTTAATGGGGTTTGACACAGCACATTCAAGAATACCTGACCATAAATTCTTCAGGAGAGAGGGATTCTTGCATTAAAACTAACAGAGAAAAATAGAGCTGCCAGAATAAACAGACAGTAATGCAGCACAGAAATGGGCTTTTCCAGTACTGGATTTAAAAAAAAAAAAAAAATTTAACACAGCTTCATAGAATGGCTTGGGTGGGAATGGACCCCAAAGATCACCCAAGTGAATTCATACCTGAATTCAAATTATAAACTTACAGAAGTACAAAACAGTTAATGGCAATGAACTAGTAAGTCCTTAAATGAAACTAGAATTTAGGTCTATCCTTAAACCACACCTTCCTTCTACCACAATTATTTTTGTGCCATAGTTTGGTGGTGTTGTAGTTTTGTTTGGGGGGGGGGTTGTTGTTTTAATAAAGCAGCCCTACCCTGCCTTACAATATGTTACAAGAAGATCAATTTCCTCAATTACTCCAATTCAAAGATGCATTTATTGTATGGACAGAGAAATAAGGCCCACAAGAAAATCAGAGTTCCACAGTTTAGTTACAGCCATTCAGTTACCCACTGGGCAGGAAATAAAACCCCACTCAGATCACGCCAGCGTTACTGAGTTTGCTGACAATGCACGAGAAAAAAGTGAATTATCTCCTCTTCACCCCTCTGAACCAGCAGCTTGTTAGATTATTTCTCCTGCATTTGAAGAACAGGTTAAGAGGAGGATGCAACTGCTCTCCTCTAAGAGCAATCCTCACCCCAGCACAGAGGAAAGCAAAGGCTGGAAATACCAGAACCAGCAAGTTCCTTCTGACATAGCTCAGCTTGGACAGGTCACCAGCCCAGGTCTCAGCAATACTGAAATGTGACTGGTTTGGCCCTTCTAACAGATTTCACTCAGGATTCAAATTTCATGAAGCCTCAGGTTGGGCTGTTAAATTTACTGTGCTGTTATTTCTGCTGTTTCCTCAATTCCATATTCATTTCACCAACTTATATCTATATTTTCCACTGATCTATTTATCAAGCTACTGCTGAGAATACTTCAAAGCTGGAGTTAGAATGTACATATATATTTGTGTACTGCAAAAGCTAAAGTAACTCTGCAGGGAAACAATGCCAAGGAAAAAACCTCAGTTGTAGCTTTTGCTATAAACAGAGAACATCAAGCACCTCAGAAAAGGCAGAGAACTGAATTGCACAGCTCCTTCCAGAAATGAGCCCAGGCTGCAATGCTTTTTCACTCTCTGTGTGGGTGTAGGTATAAATAAATGTGACATTAAAGAATGAGTACACTGGCAGAAAAATGAATTAGCTTCTTAGAAATTTCAAAAAAAACCCATGAATAATGAAAGTGTAACTTCTGGTGTTTGAGATTTTTTTTGTTTGTTTATAAAAAAAGCAGGGTTGTTGGGGTTTTTTTCCAATAGAAACATCACCTGTGATTTGAAAATCTCCAGTATGAGTAACTCCAACCCTTTTCACTCTTATTGCAGTTACCAGCTCAGTGCTATCCTGCTACCACACCTTGCTGATTTGTAAAGAGCAACCTTGATTAAATTTAAGAATTACACTCAACACTCCATTGTAAACATGCTAAAGCTTGAAACAATTAGAAGTTCACATTGATTCTGTTAAATTATCTAGAAGCAACAACCACCTTCCCCAAACAAACACTCAGCTCCCATTCAGCCCATCAGTTCTGTGTGCAGCTGCAACACACAATGTGTGAGAGCTGAAGGGTTTCTTCCATACACAAGAATTACAGGGCTCTAGA